>NW_023597054.1:3618868-3641368 GCF_011947565.3 Pollicipes pollicipes
CCCCCCCCCCCCCCCCCCTCCCCGTGGAATGATTTAGCGCTGGGGTTGAAGTGCCATTACGGGCATGGGGCTGAACATTAGGAGGGCGTGACGGTCCCCTTACAAATATCAAGTTCTACCATGTTCTCGTCCTCATGTCGAAACATCCTGCATGCTTAGCATCACACATCCAGCCCTTCACAACAACTGTCACAGTTGATAAAAAGCCCTGGTTATGGACGAGCACCTTTGATCCTTTCACTCTCAATGCAATGATGATTCTAATGCTGGTCATTCACTTTCATTTCACTTTTACATTCATTCATGATGACCATTTCCATAACACAATACGCCTGTGCCCGTAGCCAGCGAGCAGCGTTTGCCCCCCGGCGGCGCCGCGGCGCACGAGCACCCACCTTGGGTCGGGTGTGGATGACGAAGCTGAGGATGCCGCCATACATCTGCATGGTAGATGGCTCGCCCCAGACGGCGGCCGGCTGCGCCCGCAGCAGCACCGCCATGCACTCCAGCAGCTGCCGAACAGGCCACACATCGTCTCCCGTCGTCGTCCATCTCGACCAAGGTGGAGAGCACACAACTAACTGAGCGTCCACACATCGTCTCCAGTCCACCTCGACCGAGGTGGAGAGCACACAACCGAGTGTCCACACATCGTTCCATTGTAGAGCCCACGTTGTAATCGCGGTTAATCACACGCTGCGCAGAGCGCAGTCGCAAAACATCGTGGCACGGGAGGGGGCGACGGGCCCATCCCGACAACGCCTCCATTATCCGTCACACAGAGGGGGACGGGCGGACGGGCGGACGGGCGGACGGGCGGTCGGGCGCCCGTTACCGATTTGATGAGTAGCACGGTGCCCGTGGCCATGACGGCCTCCAGTCGCGACATCAGCAGCTTCGAGCAGAGCGAGAACTTGGCGACGAGCACGGGTCGCGGCGTGTGTCGGATGCCAAGCGATAGCAGCTGGCACACCGCCTGCTGCTGGATGCCCTCCTCGTCGGTCGACTCCAGCACCGACATCTATCGGCGGCCGGCTGTCGTCAGTGATGGGCGTCGCTCAGTGTCGCAGTTAGCTGACAGGTGCCGCGGGTCGGGCCTGGGCCGCAGCCTCCACACACCGGCCACACACAGACCCTCCGGCAAGTGCCCACATCATCATGTAGTCAATGGTACGGACGAGATGGAGCAGCGCATACGCAGTCTTCAAACGCAAGCTATCACATTGGTGTCGGGTTTAACCAGCTCGTGGTCGCGAAGTGTTGACACAAGTATGTCTTACCAAAGCCCCGAAATATTCGGTGATAGTTTCTTGTCCTCCCTGATCTTTCACCACTTCCGTAACAGCTGCTAATATTGCTAGCATTTCGTTATAAATAGGTGAATCTTTTCTTATAGTTGTCAGCAGTCTGCAAAAGAAGGAGTACGTAACCAAAAATGGTAACAGACTAAGTATTCTGACTCAATTTTCCTGCTTTTCAAAATGACTTGACGCAAAAATTACCAAAGACAAAACGTTTGCTGCGGCGGATTACACCGTCCTCACAAAACAACACTATGGAAACGGCTTACTGTCGGTCACGGCGGAAGCGCTGCGGCGGATCACACCGTCATCACAAAACAACACCATGGAAACGGCTTACTGCCGGTCACGGCGGATACGCTGCGGCGGATCACACCGTCATCACAAAACAACACCATGGAAACGGCCTACTGCCAGTCACGGCGGACACGCTGCGGCGAGTGTCGTGTCATACACAGGCACGGTGGCGAGGCGCAACGCCAGCCCGGCCGCACCACTGGCCACGGGCTCACTTGCTGAACGAGGGCACCGTGCACTGGGTGAAGTCGGTGGCGAACGTCTTGAAGGAGGCCTGGCCGATGGAGCCGAGCGTGAGCGCGCCCTCGGTCAGAGCATCCTCCTCCTCCTCGATGTCCTCGATGGTGCGCAGCTCGGACACGCCCAGCACGGCGTCGTGCTTGGACAGCGCGTCCGCCGTCAGCCCACCTGCCGGGCGACACGAGTCCCCAGTCAGTGATGTCCCGCCGCCAGCCGAGCTTCCCAGGCGTCAGGTGTTAGCGCTGACGTCCGGCAGCGCCGGCGGTCCTCGGACGATTGTCATGGACATGGCTGGCCACGCTGCTCATCCCGCCCCTCCCCCTCCCGTTTTCACCAGCCACCACGTGATAAGCTGGTGTTATACTTATTGTGCGGTATTTCCGTGATAACTGATGTAGCAAATAGACAATAAGTTATCAGCACATGAGTTAGGAATGACTCATATGCTGTTATAAACACCTCTGGATTATACATCACTATGCATCACAACACACACTCTCATACCCTTTTTTGGTTCGGCGAGAGGCTGGAAGAAGCCTGCTTGTGCGGTGGCTCTGAATTTCTTCAGTGGTGGGTTTGAATCTGAGCTGTGTCCTTTTGCCCATCTGTAGGCTTTGTTCCGACCCTTTTGCCTCACATTTACCTTGCCCATGATGCAAATAGCTCACTGTGGATCAATGCAATTTGGTAATTAAGCACACATTCAATTCACCCTGAAAAGCACGTAACTTGAGACATGATGCAAATTGTGTTACACACAAGTCCCCCTCAGCCTCCACACAACACTCTTATCAGACAACAATGACCTCATTCAACTAAAACAGTGTTGTGTCCTAAAAAGAAGCTCTACTTCAGTACAAACTGCGCTTCTTCATGTTTCCATCCTAAGCCAAAAGCATTTTATGCAGCCTTTCTGTCCATCAACCATCAGCATTCAACACCTCCTCTGCCCGCAGCAGCTGGTGTTGTTGAGTCAGTGGTGCCCGTCATCTGTGGCAGCTGGTGCTGTTGAGTCAGTGGTGCCTGTCATCCATGACAGCTGGTGCTGTTGAGTCAGTGGTGCCTGTCATGGTGGTGTTGGGTGGCCATCTATTCATGGTTAGCTTTGACAGACACATGGGCTCATGAGAGTGTCAGGCAAGAAAATGCTGCTGCATAACATGACAGCTCTGGTGCGATAGTCACTGTTGGGATGGTGCATGAAAGTTTTCTTGTCACTTGGTTCTCAATGAGAATCTAGGGTGTTAAAACATCAGATGGCAGGAGAGAGACTAGAAGTCATGCTTGACAGACAGGAAGGCCACACGGGTCTCTCCTCCCCCATTATTCTGAAAGACAGAAGGCTGCGAGGGGCTCTTCTCCCCCACTATTCTGAAACAACCATGTAGGTTCGGAACACATCTCGCCATCAACACATCCTCTGAAGGGGGGGGGGGGGGGAGGGAGGTTCAGTCTGACAAAGTTGAGAGCACATGGTTTAAGCCACCCCAAAATGTGGTGGCTTTCAAGTTCTTAGTTCATTTTTCATCAGCCTTTTCAACCAAACTGGGGCTTTTGCATCATGGAGGCTTACTCAATAATTTAAACATGTCACACAGCATGAGGGCACGCTTACCAGAATTTTAGCTGCCAGCTGCAGCTTCAGAATAACACAAACCAAGAATACATGCATGCCAAAATGTTGTGGTAACATATATTTGTCTTTTCACTGTACAGCACAGGTAAGAACTTGAACACACATGAATGTTATCTCAACATGCATACATGCATAAACATAGAACATACATGAGCATCCTGCTGGCAAAAGGTAAAGATATTGCTCATTTTGCCTGCTGTTTTGAAGAAATGATGGCTCAGTTTTAACATCAGTGTTCTAAATTAGTTTGTTTGTTTTTTTAGCAGGATAATACGGCCAGGGACAGGGCTGTCATTACTTTGCTCAAACCATGAAATAGCCATTATTTGATTTTTGTTTTTCCATTATATTTACTGCCCCAAAAAGATACAAAAAGATAATGCCTCATGTCTTGTGATGTATATAAGCACCCTGATTTGTGATGTTAAATGTTGCAATATGCTACCATGTGCTTATCTTGAAAGCCATCATAAGACCAAAGTATTCTTTCTCAGCCATGTACATGGCATGCAAGACCCAGGCAAAATAAGTCAGATATCATGGACCATGCAGTTACCACAACACATGCCTCAAATTACCAATTCTTATCAGTCAGGCTGCATCAACACTTTTGATATCAAGATTGTGTTTGTGTGCATATGTGCATACATGTGTGGATGTTGGGTGCTGGGATCCTTGAAATATTGTCAATAAAAGACACAACCAATATAGCATATAGCACTTGTTCCAGTCTGTACAAAAATCTACACTGCTCCAACAAACACCTACAGGATGTTGGTGAAATGAATGTTGTGCTTATTTGTGCCACTCAGGCCAGGAAAAACTGTAGCGAGTTTTCAACTTATTTTTAAGGGAAAAATCATAATTCCTTGTAACATGGACTCTGCATTCAAATTTTTGGCAACAATGCACCAAACTCTAGGTGCTCAGATTTACTGTGCATGTGCTGACATTGTTGTCATGTCACTGCTATGCAAACATATTCAGTCTAACATGCTATTTTGAGCCCTTTGGCATTTGCTGAACTTAAGCAAAGTTATATCTTGTGATGCTTATCTCAACTTATAGGTCCTAGCCACACATACTGCATACTCAATTAGTACATATTACTCTAGTTCTGTAGGCCCATAGCATCAGCACCTATCAGCTATGACTCTACAGACCTAGAATACCCTTGAGTAACATTGTTAACAAAAATGCATGTTGACTAGGACCTGCTGCAATTATGCATTATCTTTAAATGGGTGTGTACGCCAGCGCATTGATAATAAATGGCACCACAAAACATGCATCTACACCGCCTAACAAGGCACACGATGCATGACCGGTCAGGGTGTACTTTCCTACCTAACGTTAGAAAAAATCATTGTACACCATTTGTCGTGTTTAAGGCATGACATATCATAAATAATCTCAAAACAGGTAGAATCATGCTCCTACCTTCGAATTTCAATAACTTCGATGGCGGGCTCCCGAGCGCCGCGCGCACCGCACCGCCTGGACTCCCCAGCGCCGTTTCCGCGTTGCCGTTGCGTAAATACAACATTTCTGCGTACCAAGAACTGTACAAAATGTACGGAACCAAAGTAAACCATTCGTCATGTTTAAGGCAGGACATATCATAAATAATCACAAAACAGGTAGATTAATGATCTTAGCTTCAATTTTTTATAATTACGATGGCGAGCTCCCGAGCGCCGCACACACACAGCACCCGCGACACCGGCGCCATTACTGCTCGGGGCACAACATTACTGCGAACCATAAAAATGTACCGGGACAAGGTAGCAAGAATCCATGAAATTTGATCCTCGACGCCAACGGGACCATGGGTTGCAGGGGGATTGGGTGGGGAATGTAAAGCAAAATGAGAACATGGCAGCTAAATAAAAGCTCACTATATGGCACCTATATATGGCATGGAACATGGATGCCAATGAGATGCTGGGTTGAAGGGGATATGGGGTGGGGAGGTTAGGTTAGGTTAGGTTAGGTTAGGTTAGGTTAGGTTAGGTTAGGTTAGGTTAGGTTAGGTTAGGTTAGGTTAGGTAGTTAGGTTAGGTTAGGGTAGGGTAGGTCAGCTTAGCTAAGTTTAGGTTCTGGTCTATTCTCAGGTTAGGTTAGGTTAGGTTAGGTTAGGTTAGGTTAGGTTAGGTTAGGTTAGGTTAGGTTAGGTCAGGTCAGGTCAGGTCAGGTCAGGTCAGGTCAGGTCAGGCTAGCTTAGCTCAGCTCAGCTTAGGTTCTGGTCTATTCTCAGTTAGGTTCAGTTAGGTTAGGTTAGGTTAGGTTTGGCTAGTTTAGGATATGTTCTGGACTATTCTGGCCTGCATGTTTCATAAATGTACCTAAACTCGATAAGAAATGATTTTGGTTGCTTTATTATTGTTACATTGGTCCCATACATGTTTTATGGTTCTTGATAAGCAGAAATATTGTGCTTTCGCAACAATGCAGAAATGGCACTTGGAAGTCGAGGCAGTGCAGTGCGGGGCGTGCGGCGCTCGGGAGCTCGCTATCGTATTTATTAAAATTTGAGGGTAGGAGCATGATTCTATCTATTTTGAAATTATTTATGATATGTTCCGCCTTAAACATGACGAGTGGTTTACCTTGGTCCCGTACATTTTGTAGAGTTCTTGGTAAGCAGAAATATTGTATTTACGCAACGGCAACGCAGAAACGGCGCTGGGGAGTCCAGGCGGTGCGGTGCGCGCGGCGCTAGGGGGCCCGCCATCAAAGTTATTGAAATTTGAAGGTATGAGCATGATTCTACCTGTTTTGAGATTATTTACGATATGTGCCGCCTTGAACACGACGAATGGTGTGCAATGATTTTTTCTAACGTTAGGTAGGAAAGTACACCTACACCTGCACGACCCATTACACAATATCACACGCATCACACGTCATAACATGTGTACAGCGTGGCATACACGCAAGAAGTAACTTCGTCACATACTGCAGAACAACCAGCTATAAAATGTTCTGAATAATAAAACTTACCAGTACAGCTCTTTCCAAAAAAAGCTTTTAGCCTAATCAACGACACAACCAATCCCCCAACCACCCTCCAGCACGCTCACGGCACTTCTCGGCCTCGCGCGCACGACAGGGAGACTCGCGTGGGCAAATGTCACATCTGCGCCATAGGACGAGTCAGGTAGCCGTGCTGTCTATGACGCCTTAATTCACGTCCGTCAATCTAGCAGCAGATTAATATCCAATTGCCAGTTGGATATTGCGGGGCATCTCGATTGCCCCCAAATTTGGTGTGCAGGGCCTTCTCGACACGCTGATTCCGAAAATTACTGCCTTTGGAGTGGAATTTTGCGTAATTTTCGAGTTATGCGCCGCGTAACATCCCAATGTGATATTGCGGGGCGTCTCGATTGCCCCCAAATTTGGTGTGCAGGGCCTTCTCAACACGCTGATTCCGAAAATTACTGCCTTTGGGGTGGAATTTTGCGTAATTTTCGAGTTATACGCCGCGTAACATCCCAATGTGATATTGCGGGGCGTCTCGATTGCCCCCAAATTTGGTATGCAGGGCCTTCTCGACACGCTGATTCCGAAAATCACTACCTTTGGGGTGGAATTTTGCGTAATTTTCGAGTTATGCGCTGCGTAACATCCCAATGTGATGTTGCGGGACGTCTCGATTGCCCCCAAATTTGGTGTGCAGGGCCTTCTCGTCACGCTGATTCCGAAAATCACTGCCTTCGGGGTGGAATTTTGCGTAATTTTCGAGTTATACGCCGCGTAACATCCCAATGTGGTATTGCGGGGCGTCTCGATTGCCCCCAGATTTGGTGTATAGGGGCTTCTGAACACGCTGATTCCGAAAATCACGACCTTTGGGGTGGAATTTTGCGTAATTTTCGAGTTATGCGCTGCGTAACATTCCAATGTGATACTGCGGAGCATCTCGATCGCTTCTAAATCCTGTATGCAAGGCCTTTGGAGCTAAAAGGCGTAGAACGTGACAGCTTTAGAAAGCTGCCCTAATGGCAGTGAAACCTGCGATATATTAATGCTGCTTAATTACGTGATTCTTCTTAGTTGTCCACGTGCTTGCTGCTTTCCTTTTAACAAGCTGTCAAGGATGAGGAAGTGCAGTACCGTGGGTTGGAAGGTGCAGCTGTGGGTTGCAATGAGCAACGGTATTTTATACACGGAATTTTACTTGGCAATCTGATTTTTGGACACTGTTGGACTGACAGCTGATCTGTCCTCGTGGTTTCAATTGGACTTTGGACAATCGTTCCCGGAAAAAACGTCTGGTCAGGAAACATCATCCCACCATTACACAAATGGAAAGTGATCATTCTCGCTGCCGCTGCTTTTGATGCTTGTGACCGTACTAAAGCGTATCAGTGGGTTTGTGAAAAGTCGACTACTTTGGGACTTCAGTCAAGTTTAAGTTTTATGTCCTGCAAATTGTACACATGCGAAGTGTATTTTACGCTACAAACAACACCCTAGAAAAGTTTGACTTGATTACACTTTCGGCATATGGAAATGAACATACGATACAATGCTTGACTATGAACTGTGCACATCAGACCTCACAATAAATAAGTTCTAAAACACCACTCTCCGGGCCACCATCACCTGCTTCTCTCGCACTTATGATTCCTGACATTCTTGGGGTCACACACGCCGCGCTCCTGTGGACATTTGATGCAACGCAGCGCAATGACCCTGCCACACATCTTTGCCGCTAGCCAGCCAGTCATCTCGCGTGACGGCCATCACAGGAGTACGAACACGCGACAGGCAATGCCAGTAAAAACGTCGCTTCACGGAGGCAGCGGATACGAGTGCAGCGGTGCAGTTACTTGCGACTCAGCGGCCGGTGGACGGGTTGGAGACACTTCTTCGGCTGTATACGAGTGCAGCGGTGCAGTCGCCTGCGACTCAGCGGCCGGTGGACGGGTTGGAGACACCTCTTCGGCTGGGTAAGACGAATGCAGCGGAAGCCGTTGACGCGTTGGCACCGCCGGTGGATGTTGGTAGGTCTCGGATGTCAGAGGACTCAAATGACTCGGAGCCAGCAGATCCAGGACGCGCCTTGAACACGCATATGTCACAATAAGCAGCCATATGGACGTCAGTTATATTTCCTTTAACAGGTTATATTTCAGTTATATTTTCATTAACATCAGTTATATTTCCTTTAACAGGTTATATTTCAGTTATATTTTCATTAACATCAGTTATATTTCCTTTAACAGGGACATTTCTGAGCAGCAAAGTTACTACAAATGTGACGCTGTGTCGCATAGTTCTCCAGCTCAAACACTTTTTTGACGGGCTTTATGTGAAATTGACCCTCCCAAGGCTTGTCCAGAATGGTTTCCGAACGGCACGGCGTAGGCGCGCCAAATTTTGCATATCCGTAGACAATTAAATGGCGGATCGCCTGGCATAAAAAATTTAGACGCACCTTGTAAGGTTGCTGACCTATGTCAGGTCAAAGTCAGGCCGTGGTTTCAGCAAAGGCAATTTCTAGCGAATCCTCCAATCTGATCCAACCACGGAGTGTTAGACGAAGCCATACATCTCTAAGATGCTTTCTTGGGCAACATAACAGTTGAATGAGCAAATTGCATTGACCTAAGGTCAGGTATGAAGGTCGCACCAAGGTCAAAACCAACCTGTTTTGTCACTGTAGGGCTTGCTGTATGGGATAATTTCTGGTGCTCATTTCGAGTTTATTGATAGCAGGAACCGCATTATACATCTTTCATGGACTTCTTAGAGGTCAGAATAGGTCACTGACCTAAATGACCCAGGCAAACATTTTGTTTTAGGAACATACTGCCCAGCGTAATCTTTGTCGCTTAGTCAAATCCAAAACTCGAAGCAATCTTGTATGATTTTGGTCACCTCGGCCTTCAAAAGGCCAAACAAGGCCACTGAACTTGAATGAGAATGTGAAGTTTTGCTTAGAAACAGTTATCTAGGTTTTGGGGGCACTTTGGAGACCAACCTGGAAGTTGACCTTGTTTGATCTTTTTTGACCCGAAGGCCATGACCTAGGAACCTTAAACTAAGTATCACTGACTTTAAAATTATACACACGTACCAGAAATGTGCACACCAGTGAACATTACGAATACATGGCTGCACTAGTGCATCATCCCGAATATTTCGCATGCATGGGTTTGAGTGATTAGATGCATCATAACACAGGTCATCAGACAACATCTATGACATTCTTACAAACACAGTATCATACAGACATTTCAGCATCACGGCACGACTCTGCCGGGTCAGGTTGACCCTTCTTTGCCATATGCCAGTTGAGAAAAACTGCGGGCGACTGAATTTGTGGCTAGTACCGCTGAACTGCGTGCTCAGTGTACCGCAGAACGCCAATCCAATACATGGAATAAGTTGCCTACATAATTCTTAAAAATATCATACAATGTGATGTGTGATGTACAAACTTCAAGCCTTCAAGGCAAAAGTTCAGGCTCTTTGAGTTGATATTTCAACTGCCCAATATTCACCCACGGCAACTCTAAGGCAACTATACCTTTTGAATGCGGTGCTCCGTTTGAAAAGGTTGCGGTAGCGCTCCACCCCCTTCTTATTGTAGATCCGCTCACGCTGGTTGGTGGGGCGCCGCTCCCGTTCCACCACCACCTTCCAAAATCGCCTGCCTAGCGCGCCAGCTGGATTACTAAGGCCTTGCAGCGCCTGACAACACAAAGTAAGCCCACTTAATCAAAAGGTATAAATGCGATATGCGATAACAGGCAACACATGTGAACCAGTGGAAAGTTCTTCTGATCACATACTGAAGGAGTGTAACGCATCGTAAAAGCACGAACTTTGGCACATGTAGCTTCGGATGAAACCAGTTCAGATGTAGCAGGCATGACATATTTAGCCGTCCGAGATATAATTATTAATGATACAATCAGCACGGATTGTTGAATTGACCTCACTTCAGGCTACAATGCAACCATAACACCAATTAAGCTGTTCAGCACATTTCTTCAATGACGATTCACATGACAGATTTCGAAACTCAAGTGTCTTCCGACCGTTGGCTGGGTGAGTTACATTTTATAACATGCGCCCGGGTGGCCGGCTAGATACTCTTCGCTCGAGTGGGGGGGGGGGTCAATTTAACCCCCCTCCTGAGATCTCAGGAACTGAGAAAGCTAGAGATACCAAATTTACAGGGTGTCTTGACCTGTATGTGAAATCACTTAGGTCAAACTTTGAGCTTCCTAGGTCATGGCCTTCAGGTCACATGGGGTCAAACAAGGCCAAGTTCCATGTTGGTTTCCAAAGTACCCCCAGAACCTAAGCAACTGTTTCTAAGTAAAAGGTCAAAGCCCATTTGAGGTCAGTGGCCTTGTCTGATCTGTTGAAGGTCATGGTGACCAAAATGATAAAAGACTACTCCAAGTTTTGCATTTGAATAAGCGCCAAAGATTACGCTGGCAGTATGTTCCCAAAACAAAATGTTGACTCTGGTCATTTTAGGTCAATGACCAGTCAATTTGACCCCCCCCCCTCCGAGCATGTGTTAAGCAACCACTGAACAGCCAATTTTACACATAACCATGACCAAAATTATACAGTTGTATGACTATCTAGGAAATGTGGGTATTTCACCAAATGTTTGCAAGCTACACATTCCATGGATGTTTCAAACTTGCATGTAAATGATGTTACAGTGCCATGTGTTAGAATATCCATACATGACAATAGGTCCAAAAGTGCAAGCAAGGCTACTGCTTCCCATTCTGCAATGTAGATCATAGCTTGCTGTTTTGGACAACATTACTTGGGATGACATTTAAGACACCTGGAGCCTATGACACCTGACTTTTTTCTGCCATGCAATGGCTAGCAGGAAACCAGTATTTTCTTGTACTGGCCAGTGGCACCCACAAACTAACTACACTCTGATCAGATGGACCACCCTGCATCATGTCATCTACTTTGCGCAGCCTATTGTCATCTACTTCGGAATCAGCGTGTTCAGAAGCCCCTGTACATCAAATTTGGGGGCAATCGAGACGCCCCGCAATATCGCATTGGGATGTTACGCGGCGTATAACTCGAAAATTATGCAAAATTCCACCCCAAAGGCAGTGATTTTCGGAATCAGCGTGTTGAGAAGGCCCTGCACACCAAATTTGGGGGCAATCGAGACGCCCCGCAATATCACATTGGGATGTTACGCGGCGTATAACTCGAAAATTACGCAAAATTCCACCCCAAAGGCAGTGATTTTCGGAATCAGCGTGTTCAGAAAGCCCCTGTACACCAAATTTGGGGGCAATCGAGACGCCCGCAATATCACATTGGGATTGTTACGCGGCGGCGTATAACTCAAAAATTACGCAAAATTCCACCCCAAAGGCAGTGATTTTCGGAATCAGCGTGTTGAGAAGGCCCCTGCACACCAAATTTGGGGGCAATCGAGACGCCCCGCAATATCACATCGGGATGTTACGCGGCCGTATAACTCGAAAATTACGCAAAATTCCACCCCAAAGGCGGTAATTTTCGGAATCAGCGTGTTGAGAAGCCCTGCACACCAAATTTGGGGGGCAATCGAGACGCCCCGCAATATCACATTGGGATGTTACGCGGCGTATAACTCGAAATTTACGCAAAATTCCACCCCAAAGGCAGTGATTTTCGGAATCAGCGTGGTCAGAAGCCCCTGTACTCCAAATCTGGGGGCAATCGAGACGCCCCGCAATATCACATTGGGATGTTACGCGACGTATAACTCGAAAATTACGCAAAATTCCACCCCAAAGGTAGTAATTTTCGGAATCAGCGTGTCGAGAAGGCCCTGCACACCAAATTTGGAGGCAATCGAGACACCCCGCGATATCACATTGGGATGCTACGCGGCGTATAACCCGAAAATTACGCAAAATTCCACCCCAAAGGCAGTGATTTTCGGAATCAGCGTGTTGAGAAGGCCCTGCACACCAAATTTCAAGGCAATCGAGACGCCCCCGCAATATCACATTGGGATGTTACGCAGCGTGTAACTAAAAAATTACGCAAAATTCCACCCTAAAGGCAGTGATTTTCGGAATCAGCGTGTTGAGAAGTCCCTGCGCACCAAATTTGGAGGCAATCGGGACGCCCCGCAATATCACATTGGGATGTTACGCAGCGCATAACTCGAAAATTACGCAAAATTCCACCCCAAAGGCAGTGATTTTCGGAATCAGCGTATTGAAAAGGCACTGCACACCAAATTTGGGGGCAATCGAGACGCCCCGCAATATCACATTGGGATGCTACGCGACGTATAACTCGAAAATTACGCAAAATTCCACCCCAAAGACAGTGCTTTTCGGAATTAGCCTGTTGAGAAGGCCCTGCACACCAAATTTGGGGCAATCGAGACGACCCGCAATATCACATTGGGATGTTACGCGGCGTATAACTCGAAAATTACGCAAAATTCTACCCCAAAGGTAGTAATTTTCGGAATCAGCGTGTCAAGAAGGCCCTGCACACCAAATTTGGGGGCAATCGAGATGCCCCGCAATATCCAACTGGCAATCGGATATCAATCTGCTGCTAGATTGACGGACGTCCTTAATTCACTGTTATTTGGGAAATCATCACGAAGCGGAGTAGGTCTGCTTATGCAGCTGGGTCAAAGAAATCTCCTCATCCACATCGCTACAGATTCTGATCCGTTTGAAAATTAGTTCTCACACTTGCCTGATATATATTTGTTAGTGAGATTGAGCTCCCAAAACGGCTTACGAGAGCTGCTGAGGTGCGGCTTATTGATATCCAGTATACCAGCCTATTGTAATCACATTTTCACTTATGTCGCTCGCAAATGAGCCAAGACTAATGGTTGCATGACGGCCTTTTTGCGCCGCGGCGGAAGGTTACTGAACCGGCTCCGCGCGTCCACTTTGGGCGTTTAAGGTCAAATGACCTTTCGCGCAGCTGGCTTACGGCTTCGTTCATTTCGCCGGGGCTCGCTATCAAGTGACGAGGTTTCTGGCATGTCAGCATGTTGTATCCGGCGCAAGGCCGGCGCTCCGGTCCTCCTCATGCGCAATCCCGACGCACCCAGCGTGGTCAGCGGCACGCTATATGTCACGGTCGCGTTTTTAGCAGACGTCCAGGAGCTGAAAATTATCACCGGTCCAGACCGCGGCTACGTCATCTGCCGCGGATTCCGATCGAGTCTACGCCGGACTTTGGCCTGGGATTCTCATTCCGACGCCTGCAGCTCCCCATGACCCACGGACAGCCGAAGAAGCGGGTGGGTGTGAGCCAGCTGTGCGGTGCCACGTCGCGTGTGGATAGCTCTGCCGGCATGGGTGTAGGAACAGGGGGGGACAGGGGGCCCTTGACCTCCCCCCACATTTTAAGATGAGGAGCCAGTAATGGTAACTACTCCCCCCCCCCCCCCCCCACTGTCAGACTGAGGTTGTGTTTAGCTTACTTTTGCACCACATTTAAACATGCATACCGATTTGCCTAGTTCACCAGCCATCATCCTCAAGATGCGTCATCTTTTTCGTTTTCCTCATTGATCATCGCTTAGTGTCACAACCACAGGCCGATGCCGCGCGGCCTCTGGAGACTACAACGTTGGGGGTCGGGGCTGTTATTGCTACGACTTGTGAGCGCTTATGCTCAGAACCATATTGCATAGTTTTCAATCAGAAATCAAGCCTGCCTGAATCCTAAACATTTTAAGACGAGCATGGATTAGCCATGTTAATACAAATTTGAGACGCCATTTCACCCACAGTCTACGTTCAGGGTGTCCTCAATATCTCTGAGGAATACACAACAAAAAAACACGGAACCGTAGTCTATGTGACGATTATTGGACCACCTGCGAAGATCAGACATGCTGTTGCGTCAGTGAGGACTCAAATGCCGATCCGGGGCCAGCTGCGCGGGTCAGAAGGCCTTCCGTGTTAGGGAAGGGAACAATGTGAATATGATATGTCCTTCTAATGGCCTCCAAATCGACCAGGAGATCCCGCCCCGTGTCGCCAGAATGACAGTCAAAAGACACTTTGCGATGGGACGGAATGTCGTTCCAGTCAGGGGCCTTTCAGCCCCTGACTGGAACCGATAATGTGCCCCTGGTGTTGTACTCAATGGGTCCCTTGCCCGGAAGGAAAAATGGGGTCTCATTATTGTTGAGTAGAATAGGGTTCTCATTATTGCTGATTGGAGTGGATTGAAATGAATTTCTAAAAAAAACGGACAAGATATCCCATGTTTGCCTGAGCACGTTCTTTTTCAGATTGGATTAGTGAACAATTACATCAAAAGCTTTGAACATGCCCGCCCACACCTCAAGAGCAAGGACAGCGATGACCTCGGTTGCAGCTTCCGTAAAACCGAATGGCGTCGGCCACTGCAAGTGCCACCAGTGGGCGGTCGCCATGTTAATCTGCCTTTTGGACATATTAATAGATACAGAAACATGGGAGATGGAGGTCCTAGTTCTTTCCAGTTCCACCACCAGATTCCAGCACCACTTCGCGGTGCTTCAAGGGCCAATCCGTCCTTATGATCGGTCTGAAAATTGCACAAGTGAAATATGCGTCCAGCCTGCATTCTACATGTAAGATTTGATGTGAGGCATTCAAAGGTACTTGTTGCGCGCACAACGGTTGCGTCTGAGTGCTCCATAGATGGCATCCGAACAGGGACGGTAGATGGTGCAGCAACAAAGACTACGGGCGAGTGGCGCCGCCTTGCTGCGCAGCCGTTAGTGTAGTTGAGCGAGCCGTTTTGCTTCGGGGTCAGATGATGTGGCGAGTGGCGCGAGGTTTGACGTGCGCCGCTGGAAGCCGCCTGTTTCGTTAGCGGCGATCGTAGGAACAAGAGAGCTGGTAAGAGAGCTGTATTTACTTAGTGTATTATCTTATGTGTGTATTTACTGAGGCCAAGATGCATAGTGATAATTTAGTATTCGGTGTGTTAACAAGTGATATATGACAATACCTTTGCTGTCACTTCTAGGTGTGCCGTATTCTGGCTCCGTATGCCAACGTGCTTACTTCGCTGAATGACAATGTTGTGTTTGTTTCAGAAGCAAAAAAGCAAGTATGTAAAAATGTAAATGTCTGAAAGTCCTTTTTCCGCCGTCGACGACAGTTTCAAAGTTGTCACCTGTGTTCGCCTGTATTTCTACCCCCTAACATTCATCAATTATCTCCCATCAGCCATATTAATTTGCCATTTCCTCTCACATTCAAGGCAACACATGTAGCCAAGGTATGATGAAAGCTCGTAGAGTGCATATGCATGTTCAAAATTAACGAAAAGGATTAAGACTCGCATTCAGGTGTGAAGGTTTTTGGATCATAGTCTGCTGTCTCAATGTTTTCTTTGTTTCTATGGCACAGGTCGCTTGATATTGTCACTTCCGCCAATGCTGTCGTACAAATCAGTTTCTTAGGGCTTCGGTTGGCTGGATTGTTTCAGTTTTGTAAGCCTGCTGGCAATAGTCTGTCGCAGGACCTTGGTAGGGGCTCACGGTGCAGCAGTGCGGTTCAGTTAGTCCCCATGCTTCTGTGTTGAACAAAGCATTCCTCAAGTGCACGATTTTGACGTTGAAGTTTGATGGTGAAGTGCACTACTGTCACGTTCTTTCCATTGTTTCTGCACTCTACTAATTGTTTGTCTTCTGGCCACAATGTCGGTTACGGAGCTGAAACAGAAACGTGGTAGACTGCTCAGTGTCCTGACAAGAGTTCGCAGAAGAGCTTCCGTGCTGATCGACAGTAGAGGTAGTAGGACGCAGCTAATTTCCATCAGTTCTGAATTTGATCACGCTTTAGAAAAGTTGGAAGAGCTTAATCATGAGCTTATTGCTGCGCTCACTTCCGAAAAAGGCAATGCTCAGGGCCAGGTAGTACTTTGAAGATACAGAGAAGCAGCACGAGGAGGCTGTAGGCGGCATTGAAACATACATGACAGATAGAAAGAATAATCCTTCGTCACTTGCTCAGCCTCCCGAGAAGCTGACACACAATTCAGAGTGAAGCAGATGGAGACAGCTCAGCTGGAGCGTCGACTAGAAAAGGGGGTAGAAAAGGAGCAGCAAGACATGCAGAGGCAGCGCAAGTTGCAAGAAGCGAGAGACGCACAAGCCGCAGCTGAGTTACGTGCACAGCTTACTAAAGCTGCTGAAGATCAACTGAGCTGGGACAGGAAGGTCGACTTCACTGGGGAACTTGATGATCGGGATCCCAAGGGGCTTATCCTAATCTAGGTGAGCAGGGGAGAGGTTCAAACAGGCCTCGGGTCCTGATGTCCGTTGGTGCTTCGGTGCCTGTTGATCAGGGGACCCAAGGGGCCCACCTTGACCTTCATCCAGACTCCCCAACTCTGGCCAGTGTCCTATCACCTGGTCCAGTCGGTAGCTCATTGCATGTGAGCAGGGGGGGCCAAGGGGGACTCCCTTGCGCGTCCACGTTCCATCACAGCATCCCTTGTCTGTCTTCGCCCAAGTTTAGCGGGGAACCAACAGATTGCCCAAAGTGGTTTGCTCTGTTGAAAACACTTTCGCGATCAAGACTGAAAAGATGGCACACCTGCAAGCTGCAGTGTCGGGTCTTGCACAGCATACCATAAATGGTAAGCCGTATGATGGTAATTTGTATTATGATGCCCTGATGGCACTGGAGGACCGTTTCGGACGCCCGGAGGACACTGCGCATGCCAACCTGCGAGACGCATTCTCCTGTCCCGCACCAACCCATCTCGATCCAGAAGGGCTTGAACGTGTTCATGCCACTGTCCACTGCGCAGTCACCGTTTTCCAGAACTTGGTTTGCCATGGTGATCTCCATAGCTACGAAAACTTCAGGCGTATGTTGGAGAAGCTCCCATCAGAGTTGAAGCGAATCTGGGGGGAGCACATCTTGGACTTGGACATACCTTGTCTAATCCATTTTGATACCTGACTGCGTAAACAGGTGAGGGTAGCCCTCAACTACGTGGCCGTGTCTCCGGAGTAAAACAAGACGGCAGCTGAGAAGCCGATGAGACACCTGCAGCGGTGACAGAGTGAGAAGAAGGCAGTCGGGCGAACTGCTCTGGTCACGGAGGCCATAACCGCTAGCAGGATCTGTGTGAACTGCAACGGGCAGTATGAAGTAAGCGTGTGTCCTGCCTTCCTGCTGATGACGGTCGGTGACAGAGCTCATTTCATTGCCAGCTCTGGCTGTTGTTACTTTTTTGCCTGAAGAAGAGGCATGGTGTTCGAAATTGTCACTTCGCAAAGCCATGTGGTATCGATGACTGCAAGATGAGGCATCACCATGTGCTGCATGGAAGCCGAAGCCTGATGATGAGATGTCAGCAATGCTCCAAGAGTGGTGGAGCACAGAATGATTTGGGAGTAAGCTCGATGATGAAGATGCCAGATCACAAGACGACATCAGAGCAGAGCATCTGCGCCATCCGGACCAACCGTGAGGTTTTGTGTTCAAAACCTGTAGGCAATGGTGTGGTGGCCGCAACCTCACTGGAGAGCGATGCTGTAACAACTATTCCTCAGGCTGTACAGGTCACCACCATCGGCAGTCACGGCAAGTCCATGAAAGTCTGTGCTTTACTTGACCCTGGTTCTCAGACATCCCTGGTGTCAGAGGTTGTGACGACACAACTTGATCTTCGTGGAGAACAGCAAACACTTCGGCTGCAAACTGTTGAAGGACATGGTTTTGGACTGAGCTCGACGAAACTGAAGCTGGAGCTTGAGACATCAGGAGACGATGGTACCGGGATTATAGTTCCCGGGGTCTTCTCGGTGAAAGATATCAATGTCACAGTCTCTCGACTCCATAACAAGAAACCCGAGTGGAAGCCCCTTCAGGACCTCGATCTCCCAGACTGTCCAGGGCAGAAAGTGCAGCTTCTACCCGGTGCCAGTGTGTTCGAAGCTGTTTGTCAGTTGGGAGTAAGGAAAGGCAAAACCGGTCAACCAGTGGGCATCAAAACCGCTTTTAGATGGACCCTAACTGGTTCTGTAAAGAGCTTCGTACCAGAGAGAACTCACCAAATGATGTTCATCAACAAGATGACGGCTGATGATGAGATGTCAGCAATGCTCCAAGAGTGGTGGAGCACAGAATGATTTGGGAGTAAGCTCGATGATGAAGATGCCAGATCACAAGACGACATCAGAGCAGAGCATCTGCGCCAACCCCAGAAAATGGCAGCATGCAGAGAAGTGGAGTCCATGGTGAACGGACGACCCCTCACATACGTCTGCTCTGACGCCACTGATATCGAGTCGCTGACGTCGAATCACCTCCTGCTCGGATGTGCTAGCGTCAATATGTCACCAGGAGTTTCCCAGCCCAAGGAGATCAACAGCAGACGTCGCTGGCATCAAGACTGTAAGATTTACAGGACAGACTGTATTGTACTGTATACAGTCTGTACTGTATTGTACTGTACTGTATTGTACTATATTGCATACTATATTGTACTGCGCTGTATTTACAAGACAGACTATTGTACTGACTGACGTCGCTGGCATCCTGGTAGGCCACTTCTGGAAGAGGTGGAGACGAGAATACGTGCCTACACTGATGCGTCGTCAGAAGTGGCTCCATGACATCAGAAACCTTTGAGTGGGCGACGTTGTATTGATGATGGAAGCAGATGCCCCGCAAGGATTTTGGCCATTGGCTCGAGTCTTGAGAGTTTTTCCCGGTGCAGACGGCGTCTTTCGTTCTGTGGAGTTGAGTTCGGCGGGAGGAGGCACTTACCAGCGCCCTGTCACCAAAGTATGCTTCCTAGAGGAGGCTGAGTGAAGGCATACTGTATAAATCATCAGACGAGTTAAAAGTACTACTTAGATGTGCTTGCATTGATCGCGGCTTTCCCTCCAACCATTCATGACAGGTTGTCATTTGTTTCCTTTCTTTGTTAAAGCCTCCCATCTGAAGGCGATTTCAACGTTCGTGGCTGATGAGCATGCTGCAACGGACCAAGACCTTGCCCGTGACGTCCGGTCCGAGCTTCGGCACGTCGTGGTCGGGTTTGTGCCCCCCCCCCCCCCTCCCCCATCGGAGGGACGAATAAGCCTACGTGTTCTGGCGACCTCGGATTACGGCGCTGACCTTCCAACGACTGATGTCGATCTGGGGGTGCATCAGCGCCGGCGAGTCCGGCCCCCGACGGGTCGTGATGGACTGCATGCTATCCTACAACCGAGTGCATGCGGTGGGCACTTGCGGGCGTGTTCGAGCTCTACCTGCATGCACTCCGGCGATCGCCGGCTGCTGTCGCCCGTTGGGGCCCGGAATGGTCAGCGCGGTGCCCGGTATCTCGCCGGGTCTGCGGCCGTCGCCGCACGTCGGTGGACTAGGTCTTTAGTTCGGGACCTTGGCTGTGTTGCGAGCGTGCCGCAGTGAGTATGGTCTCGAGCAAGGGTAAGACTCCTTGCGCAGGAAGTGATGCAGAGATGTTTGTTGTGTTCGAAGATGTATTGTTGTGATCGAAGATGTATTGTTGTGTTCGTAAACTGGAGTGCCCGCTCAACAAAGGTGCTTAGGGGGAACACCGGGGGGAGGATGTTGCGTGCACAACGGTTGCGTCTGAGCGCTCCGTAGATGGCATCCGAATAGGGACGGTAGATGGTGCAGCAACAAGGACTACGGGCTAGTGGCGCCGTCTTGCTGCGCGGCTGTTAGTGCAGTTAAGCGAACCGTTTTGCTTCGGGGTCAGATGATGTGGCGAGTGGCGCGAGGTTTGACGTGCGCCGCTGGAAGCCGCCTGTTTCGTCAGCGGCGATCGTAGGAACAAGAGAGCTGGTAAGAAAGCTGTATTTACTTAGTATATTATCTTATGTGTCTATTTACTCAGGTCAAGATGCATTGTGATAATTTAGTATTCGGTGTATTAACAAGCGATAACTTTCCTGTCACCTTTCCTTTTCTAGATGTGCTGTATTCTGGCTCCGTATGCCAGCGTGGTTACTTCAATAGATGACAATGTTGTGTTTGTTTCAGAAACAAAAACAAAAATGCAAGTATGTAAAAAATATAAACAAATGTCTCAAAGTCTCTTTTCCGCCGTCGACGACAGTACTTCTTTCAGAAGTGTCACCATTTTCATCCACCCGTTACCCACAACTCAGTATTAACTGCTGGGCTAAAGCTGTGCGGCTTAGAAGACTGCAACGCCTGGCGCCGAGGTTTTTGTTGCTAAGATTTGCGAGCCCGCATGTTAAAAATCACGTTACATTAATTGTGTCACTAATCGATTCTGATTGAATGTTAAACATTCCCAGACAAACATGGCTTGGCCATGTTAATGCACACTATTGACCACTCGATCTACAATAAAAATTTCATCTTTTAATTCGGATTAAACACAGCGATCTACAATCGACCTTCGCGACGTCCACAATGCTTGTAGAGTCCAGATAAAAGATTCTGACAAGGCTTCTGAATTCTATCAGTCTATGAAGACACCACTAAACCATTGTAAATTAACGACACCGGTGATTTACTCCGTGCGGTTGTTCAACGCCTCATTTCTGCAGGTCATGGACTTCAAATGCAAACGGAACTGATCTCGCGGTAGCTTCTGGTTTCCGTTCTGGTTGCAAGGTAAAAATAACAATGAAACGATGAAAATCGTAGCCCATGTTAGCAAGTAAGCTATATCCGGAGATTTTTGGGGGTCACCACAAGAGGGGCTTTTGCCAACCCTGTGCTCCCCCTTAGCAAGGCTCTGGCTACGCCCCTGCCTACACACAAAAGCAGACCGAGTCGTCTACGTTGAATGATGGGCAGGTAAATGTCGATTGGGCCAATTCATACCTGAGACAGGCAGCTTCCCGGATGCTGTTTTGTAGGGTGGTATGGTGTAAGGGGAGGCTTTTCGTAAAAAGATGCTGTTGCAGGCGTCGAACATGTTTTAGAGCCAATTACTAGCAACACTGATCCAGAAATATGCAACAAAACAGCCATACGCTCAGCTCGCAATCAGTCATGCGGGAGACAGCCGAGCCTGGGCAGTGGCCGCCGACGGCGGGCGGGAACAGGGCTCAAATAAGGAGTATATGACAGAACGGCTTTCATTGTGTGGCTTGGTTGTTGAAGGAAAATTTCCCAGCTTTAGTTTCAAGCTCCCGAGTTTGTTCCCGCCTAAAATGTTCCGACCAGCCTTATCTCTTGAAAAGCAACCAGCGAAATGAAGGAGTATGAAAAATCTGTCGCGCTTTGAGCCATCCATTCACATTCAAAATTCTCGCCACTCTATGTCCAGGCCGTATTTTGGCATCCACCATGTGAAGACAAATGCCTCCTCAATGACCCAAAATGCCTACCCGCTCGTGGAATGTCGCGTCCCCACGAAAAGACAATGTTGAAGTGGACGAATAATCTTGGAAAGCTGGAGTGCCTTATTTGCCGAATGACATAGATGAGTCGAATAGGCAAGATTACGCACCAGTGAGAAACAGCTCTAGATTCATTTCTAGCATAGCAGCCATGACATTTGAATAAAGAGCGATAACAACCTCCATCTTTCCCCCCCCCCCTTCCCCGGTTATCGGGCTTGCTTTCCAGAAAATGTCTCTGAAGTGCGCCCTTTACCCTCCTCCCTCCCCCACACACTTTTTAAAACGTCCCTATGCCTATGTTTGCTGGCATCGAAACTGTTTCGTCCAGTCCAGTCACGCGCAACTTAGTTCACCGAGAAACACTCTGGCAATGAGCGTGACACGCCTACCCTGTCTGACAACTGGTACTGCCCTCAGAATTCCAACGTCCTTTGAGTATTGCACTTTTGCTGTCAAGTGTATTTCATTTTGTGCAGCGCCTCTGAAAAAATTACAGTGCATGCCATGATTCATTGCGGTGTGAGTAGCAATGGTTGTCGGTGTGCACGGTGAAGTGTGTAGATCTCGCGCCAGCGGAGCCCGTCTACGATGGCATTGGCCGGAGGAGACCGGTCACGTGATGTCGACCGCACACTGATGCACTGGCGTCAACATCTGCATGGTATACC
>NW_023597054.1:3646368-3676777 GCF_011947565.3 Pollicipes pollicipes
CCCCTTTGGATCTGCCCCTGCTCTCTTGTCGACAGCCGCCAGAGGCCGCCAGCAGCGCCGCAGGTGTTTTTCACATTTTGCGCTGTCTCGGCAACCAGGGCAGAGGTGTGAATCGAACTGCAAAACTTCCATAATTGAGATTTGTTGCGCTTTGGCTCGGGTGCATAGATGGATGTTTTTAACTTGGGATGATGGGTTTTGCTCTACTCCACAGTTGTACACGTTTTGTTCCACATCTCTGCGCCCAAGGCACGGACGCACTCAGAAGCACGCATTGATGGGGAATCGAACGGACAATGTCGTGGCATAGATGGCAGCGTCATGTGTGCGCGAACCAGGATACATTGATTTGGCCGGTGCCGACCGTTTTTTTCACTGTTTGATACAATATAATGCTGCTTAACACAACGGTAGTGCGTGCTGTCATCATTTGAAGGCGGACAGTTGATGGAAGGACAAAAATCACCGGTCGCGTTCCACCATAAACGCCCCACCGGCATCATGGAAAAGGCTTGTCTAAATATATCGGCTCCCAGAACAGCTAGAACCGTGATTCCAACCGCAAAAGACAGATAATTACAAATGTTACATTACCCCACCGAGAGCAGCGAAGCAGACTGCAAACGCTCGTAATTCATTTACGTGTGGGCCGCCCCGTTTGGCTGTAACCCTATTTTAGCACTGTAATTGCTTTGCCAGGGATCGACACCAACGCGATAGGAGTACCGATGTAACACCGCACTTAGCAGTGCTTTTGGGACGGTAAGGGGTTGGTCCGTCGCATTCTTACCGAGCACAAACCCACCTGTGGTGATGGCGTATCGGCAGATAAACCTCTGTCGGAAGATGAAGACAGGCATTCAAAACAAGCTTTCGTCATTCCAGAAGTGAAGCAGTTTTTGGCAGGCCAGTCCGTTCAAGATTGTCGTGCTGCCGATGTCTGCTGCTGGTCCCGTACTGAAGGCCTGGGGTTTCTTATCCCAACTTTTGACTTTTGAAACCCGAAAGCCCGTGGTTCACGTAAGTCGGGTTAGAACACTTGGGTTTGGCAGCCATCCGCTTCAAGTCCTCTAGCTACGTGCCCAAAGAGACGCGAGTGCGGAACTAGGTCCATTAACGCCCAAAGTGTTTAACTGTAACAATGACTTATCCCCCCCTCCCCTCTCCGTCCAGGGCTCAGGCCTCAAAGGTGCAGCTGCAACGGCTTGAGACAGGCACTTTCGTCCATTGAAAGCTCCCCGACAGGTCCCGGCTGCGCTCACATGACACGTCCAGGGGTGGGAAATCAGGGGCCTTTGGGGTGGATCTCACCATTCTCTGAAAACTTAGCGTCGGCTACGTGGGCGTTAACGGGATGAAAATAAATAAAAATGCCCCCAACCGCTTCCTTAATCGTAGCTTGGATGAGCTTCGGTTGGTCCCGGGCATGTCATTTGAGCATACAGTTATGCGACAGGACAGAAGACAGCTTTTGACGGAATGCACGAGCCATTCAAGGCTTTTTGTTTCCTGTATTTTCAGCGGGCGACAGATTGCACGATCACACAAAAACGCAACAGTGTCCAGCACACATTCATAACAATGCCGCCGCGATCCATGGTAACGGTAACTACAAACCATGGTAAACATTTTGAATGTCGCCACAATCCAACACGAGGAAAGAGGCGGAAAGGAACAAGGCACAGCCTTTCATCAATCTCAGTTTCATGACCCGCGAGCCACTCCAGCAGCAAGCCCGCCATTGGGCAGCAGGCCTGCTCAGCACTGCGTCGAGCGCTGCACTCATCACCGGGCGCTCGCATTCGGCCCCGTCGCCGGAGCCCGCGCGGCGCGTGCGGCTGGCGCGTCTTCACACGTGACGTGGAGCAGCGTCAGCCAGCCTGGTGGCGGCCCGGTAGGCGCGAGCTGGCCCAGCTAGCGGCCCCATCCACCGCAGCTAGCGGCCCCGCCAGCCTGGTGGCGGCCCAGTTAGCGGCCCCATCCGCCGTGGTTAGTGGCCCCGCCAGCTTGGTGGTGGCCCAGCTAACGGCCCTGTCCGCCGCGGCTAGCGGCCCCGTCCGCCGCGGGCCACGCTGTCCAGCACGCGCAGCAGCTCGTCGTCCGTCATCTCCCGGCGACGCTGCCGACACGGGCGGCCGCCATCAGCGCGCCGCACACCGCACACCGCCGGCTCGCTGTGACGCCCTCTGCAGCGCCGTGCTCCCCCACCCACCTCACACACAACAGACATACGAGAGGCAGTTAACCGACTCACGGCATGCCCCAATCAGCACACGGCACGCTCCACTGATCGGCGCAGCCCACCCCGTCGGCCCGACGAACCCTGATGCTCCAAGGTCAGACGTTCCCAGAGCGATAATTCTATCAGTCACTCATGTGCAGGATCGTGTTTCGCTGTGGAAAACTCAGGAAACGACCAGTTTCCTATTCTTACGACTTTAGGCATGCTTAAACCGACGCGTGAATATGACGAAGTATGCGCAGTGTGTCGTCCCAGAAATAAGCGAATCGCTACGCCCCGAGACATCAAAGAACACCGCGCCGATGGCGTGTGCACGGCCGTATCCCGGGCCCGATGGGCCGGTCCGGTACGGCCGTATCCCGGGCCCGATGGGCCGGTCCGGTACGTACGGTCGTACCCCGGGCCCGATGGGCCGGTACGTACGGTCGTACCCCGGGCCCGATGGGCCGGGCCGGTACGTACGGCCGTACCCCGGGCCCGATGGGCCGGTCCGGTACGTACCGACTCGTCCCGCCGCTCGTCCGACTCGTCCGCCTCAGAGTCTCCGTTGGTGAACAGAGTGCGCCGTTTGCAGCCCTTCAGGTCCGTGCCAAGGATGACACGCAAGCCCGGCGGCGGCGGCTGCTGAGTCTGCCGACACGAGGGCACACGTGCCAGAGGCGGGGCTGGGGCCATCGGGGTCGTCTCAGTAGCCAGCAGACCTGATGACAAGCAGGGGTAGGTCCGTGAGGTGACCCCGGGGTACGAAGACCATCCCACCAAGGCCTCAGGGGCTACCAGTACCAACGACACATACGGTCGCGCCAGACCAGACGCAAGACTGAGGATATCCAGTGTTCTGCCAGAGGAGCCTGCGCGGGCCGCCACGCTGAGACACGGTCCTGGCCGGGCCGACCGGGTGGCGGCAGTGCGGTTCGGTCATACGCACCCGCCTGAAGCGTTTGAAGTCGGGACCGGAGCTGGCGACGGCAGCAGCCGGACGACCGGCCGACCGACGGTGAACCAGTGACGTCGTCTGCAGACGCATACACACCCCGTCCAGACCAGAGGCGTCGCCGCCGGCTGCCACCTGCCGAAGTCATGCAACATCTCATCCACCACGTCGGCGTGCGCCGCGCACGGTCAGCGACGAGACCTTCACACATGCCACGAGCGAAACGCGCGGAAGCATCAGTGATGGTGGTGCCGTAACAGCGCTGGCCGCTGCCGCCGCCGTGCGCTGCCTCACACAGCTGGAGCGGCTGCTGGAGGACTCGCCTGCTCCTGCTTGAGCTGGGCCGGCAGCGGCGGCAGGGCGGCGCTCGCCGTCTCCGGTGCCGCCTGTACACTGCAACTCATCCAGGACGCGGCCGGCTCCAACTTGACGGCCGGGCTCGGGGGCGGCGCGGTGGCGGCCGGCGCACGGCTGGCCGCCGGCGGGGCAGGCTCGCTGGAGGCAGGCTCACTGCCGACGGCACACAGTGGGCAACGTCAGCAACCGCGCCGACAGCAGACATTGAACATTGTATTAATCCCTTCGACGCGGCAACATGGGCTTCCTTTGATGTCAAGCTTAATTCAGAGTGGTGCCGAACCAGCCCTGCGATCACTGCGATGCATCACCTGGCGCTGCACGGTGAGGTCTAAATGCAGTCGCGTCGGAACGGTACCGGGGCGGCCCATCACCGGCCTTCAGCTGACCCGCTCGCGCTGCCGACAGCGCCAGGTGACACGCACCGTGTGACCTCGACCTTGGGTGCCGACCGGCCGCCGGCCGCCAGGTCAAACCCGAACATGTCGGCGTCGCTGCCGGGCCGCCGCCTCGCACCGTGAGACAGCCGGCGCCGCTTGCAGGCGGCCGCCGGCTCGGCGAGCTCAGCGTCCCGCGTGCTGCGGAGGCCCAGAGGTCACATCAGGCGCCTCAGGCGGTGTCAAGGTCACGTTAGGCATCTCAGGCGGCCCAGAGGTCACGTCAGGCGCCTCAGGCGGCGGGTCGGCCAAACTGAAGAGCTGTAGTGCTGCCGATCTAGATCACGATCAGACGCTATCACGCCGAGACAACAGCATTTGATGTGCTGTGGAATAATGGATTATGCACTGGTGCGCATGGCATCAAAGATCGACCGATATGTATACATATACACACAGGAGGGAAAGAAGTCACCTGTACCGCTTCCACAGCAAATCAATAGTCACCGCTGCAAACACAAGACGTCAACGTACAACAATACAAGTGTATGAGATCTCTAATATTTCGACGGCCACCCGAGCCGCGTCAATGACTCACTCATGTTCGGTATCCGACGTCATGGGAGGGTGCATCGCACAGCACATGGTATTGACTTGCAACCACCCACCTTTTCAGAGGCGGGCAGGTACTGACCTTCGGCGGCCGGCCGTCGGCAACGGCCCTGCCTCGGGCGTCAGGCTCTCGGTGGCCGGATCGTCTGTCGGCTCCCGGCGGGCCCGCTTGCTCTGTGGTGTGTGCTGCTCGGCCGGCGAGACCCGCCGGCCGGCTGCCGCTGGTCCGCCTCCCTGCGGCGGCGCGGTCATCTCGGCCTGGCTGGGGTCGGTGGCGGGCGGGGGTGGCGGGCGGGCGGGGCGCGGCGTGGCCGGTGTCGGCGGCACGATGCCACCCGCGCCCGGGCCGGCCGGCTCCGGCGGCTGCGTCTCCTTGGCCAGCACGGCGCCAGTCTGCCAACCACGCGGTGACGCTCAGGGCGCTGGCTCCCCGCACACCTGGCTCCGGGAGCTTCCTCTGTCTGACTTCATGTCAGGTGAGCTGGCGAGTTAGTTTACTTGAAAGATTTGGGCATCGACAACGGCGACAAAAAAGGATAAATGTCCAGCATGGCCAGGGTTGCATGCTCCACACTTAGATCCCATGATTCTTGAGCTGAAAAAACGCCATGGAATGCCTGGCCTGCCGCCAGGCATTTCGTGGCGTTCCATGGCGTTCCAGACGCCAGTCAGCGCCAGTCGGACCGGCGCTGCTGAAGGCACAGCCAGCGCCCGACTGCCCGGTCCTGTGACGTCACCGCCGTCAGGGGCGGCCAATTGCCTACCGCCTCTGACCCCGCCAGTCAGGCGGCTGCTAGAATTCGCTCGCCGTGTGTGGCCCCCCAGGTGACCGCAGTGACCAGGCCAATCGTCGCCGCTGACCGGTACGCACCACGCCCTGGCTCTGCGAGCCGGCCAGCGGCGTCACGAACGCGGCCTTGTAGTTGAAGGCGGGGTTGCAGTCGCGCTCGGTGGACACGCGCAGCACTGCCAGTCCGATCTCCTGGTCCCGCACCATGCGCAGTCGCTTCCGCTTCAGCACCGCTGCCGGCACAGTCGGGCCGGCCGGTCAGGCACGCCAGGCGTCGCCGGCCGGCGCCAGTCCACCGCTGCACCAGCTGCGACCGCCGGTGGCGCGCGCCGGCAGCGAGGGCGCGCCGGCGGTGGGGGCGTGCGCCGGCAGCGAGGGCGCGCCGGCAGCGGGGGCGTGCGCCGGCACCGAGGGCGCGCTGGCAGCGAGGGCGCGCTGGCAGTGAGGGCGCGCCGGCAGCGAGGGCGCGCCGGCACCGAGGGCGCGCCGGCACCGAGGGCGCGCCGGCACCGAGGTCGCGCCGGCAGCGGGGCGCGCGCCGGCCGGCATTCATGAAGCTGAGTGGATTGAGGCAAGTGGATGCATGTGCGTCGGTCATAAAGACCGTGGTCATGACCACAGTTGCGAAAGCTCAGTGAATGCTCGGCGTGGCAACGATAGGTGCTTTTTGCGTTAGTGTATACAAGCGCTCGCGCGCTTGCTTCGCTGCGCAGAAAGGGAACACATAGGACATTTAATGATCTATTATTTGCAGTTTAAATCACGCTTCTAGCTGATCTAGGAGCCGAGATATGGTGCAAAACGTAAAAGACACGGTCGCGGGCTGCGCGCTTTCCGGCGCCCTCTGGTGGCTGGCGGCGGGAGAGGGCACATTCTGCCTGCCCTCTCTGCAATACAGGCAAACCTATTCCATGGGACCGGAGATGGGACCGGGATGTGAAGGTGATTTTTGCCACTTCCATCAACTGTCCGCCTCTGAATGAAGGCAGTACGCGCTGCCGTTGTATTAAACGACATTGTGTTGTATCGAAAAGTAAAAAACGGTCCGAGTATCGGCAAAATCAGTTTTCCCGGCTCGCGCACAAGTGGCGACACAATCTATACCATGTGATTGTCCGCTCGATTCCGCGCCAAAGCACGCTACTTCCGAGTGCGTCCGTGCCCTGGATGCAGAGATGTGGCACAAAACGTGTAGATCAGGGGAAAAGAGCAAAGATGTGAACCTTAAATGTAAAAACGCGCCGGCGTGAACAGTGAGGATCGCGCGCGGAACGCCGCCCGCCTCGACGCTGGCAGGCAGGAGGCGTGGCAGCGCCGCGCGCCAGGCAGCGCTGCACTACGCCAGAGGCATGTTTGTGGCGCCGCCCGAGCTGCAGCTGGGCCAGATGGAGGTCGTCTGCGCCTACTGCGGCGCGCTGCGCTGGTGGCTGCGCTGGAGTCGCCCGGCGCCTGCTGCCACGACGGCAAGGTGGCCCCGCCGTTCCTCCCGCCGCCGCCTCCAGCCCTGTGCCAGCTGTTTGAGCCGGAATCGCCACATATCAGGCGCCGGCATATGGCAATTTGTCCTGCAATTTGCAGCGCAACGGTGCGTTGCACAAACTCGCGACGCGACTGAAAGTGTAGCCGCGTCAGTTGTGAATGTTGGGAAACAAAATCCGCGCCGGTACGCGCACGGCGACCGTCACACACAGCGCGCCGCCGACCGACGTGCCTGGGCCGGGAGCACTCCTGCGGGCGACCCTCCGCCGGCTTGCTGCCAGACAGACTGAAGACATGCCAAAATGTTCGTTCTTTAATGTGAAGCTTGGCTAAATGAACAAAGTCGAAAGCCCGCCCCGTGGAAGGCCATTTTAATCCTTCCCGCCTAGGGCGTACGCCGGGAGCCGGGTCAATAACTTGCCGCCGTTGTGGCGAAAAAGCCGTCATGCAACCACATAGTCTAGGCTCATTCGCGAGCGACATTTTTTAAAATGCGGTCAACAAAAGGGTGCATAACAGACGGCACGAATCATCCGACACGATGATGTAGTTTTCAGCGCTAGATCACGCATAGTTTTGATGGTAGCGGTTTGTATTCGGCTTCGGTTTTTAGAACTTGACCCGTTGCAAATTATACTGCAATTTGCAACGCAATGGTGCGTTGCAGAAACTCGCGATGCCCATTAAAAACGCAGCCGCTTCAATTGTGAATATTGGGAAATAATATTCAGGCCTCTACCTTCTTTCCGTGCCGAGATATGACGATGAACGTAAAACTGCGTCAAAACGGCCGATTTCATCTTGTCGGCACGTGTGCACGCGCCGTATGTGACGTGGAGCCAAAAACGCACCCGATTGCGATGGCCCATTCCGTGCGATATCGGACTGCGCAAGTTTCATGTCGCTGCGACCGTTGGTTACCGAGAAAGGGCTTCGGGAAGTGAAGCGTATAGTAGAAGATTGATGTGTTGCTTTTTTGGCAGGCCATACATGCGTGCGCTGTTACACCGAGTGCGCTCTTCAATATCACAGCACGATCGGCCTCCGACCGGCTGATGACGGCCTGTGCCTTCTGTCCAGCTCCGGCATCATGGCGATCCATATCATTATGTAGAGTACTACCAGCTGTCCACGCAAGCTAACGAAGAATGAACAGCAACGACGGTGATTATCTCAGTGACAGGAACATGCCAGAACCAGTGCTGATACCGGCCTTGCGCTCCAAAGCTCTACTTTTCTTTTAAATAATATTTCTGATAGAACTACGACAAAATACAAACGGATAACTCGGTAAACCAGGAGAGCATTGTTCTATAAGCTCTGAAGAGATGACGAGCAGTTATTTCGCTCGCGGTTTCGTTTGGTATTGGGCGCCGTTACTCCGAATAATTTGCCAAATACATCACACTATTGCAAAGTCCACAGGCGGGGTCCTGAGATACAGTAGACGCCCCATGCAAACCACAGCAAAACTCGCCTCATGGAGACTTGTGTATATATCGGGAATGACGCAAATGAGACACAAGCAGTTTCCACCGACCCACTGGGACAATCACGGACCATCTGCTCACCTTTGACCCTGTTGATCCCCGGCGACTCGACATCGGTGTGCATGACCATCACGTCGGGCGTCACCAGCTGACTGGCGGACAGTTTCCCGTCGGAGAGCAACATCGACGTGCCGCCTGTCGGTGAGCCACGAGGCGTCAGACGGGGACTGCGTCCCAACACGCGGTCGGCAGCACTGCTGCACCACAAAACGCGGCCGGCAGCACTGCTGGACCACAACATGCGGCCGGCAGCACTGCTGCGCCACAACACGCGGTCGGCAGCACTGCTGCGCCACAACACGCGGTCGGCAGCACTGCTGCGCCACAACACGCGGTCGGCAGCACTGCTGCGCCACCTGCAGGTGTGTAATCAGGGGACGGTACAGCTCGCACGAGCGGAGCTCTGGCCGGCGTTTGTGGGACCCCCTCGCCCCGTCACCTGACTGCAGGGCAGGCCACAGCCTGACGCGTCACGCAGCCGCTGCCTGCGGCCGTCACGCCACGACGGCGGAGCGGCGTGTCGCCCGCACAGCCATGGCGGAGCCGTGCGTCACGGCATTGTAACTGGTTGGCACGAGCTCAACAGTGCGAGCATGCCACCGACATTGGGCATGCCTTGATCGGAGATGTCGGACGTTTCTTACCGGCCAGCTGTATGGCTGAGCGCATTCGCTGGTGCTGCGCCTCGTCAGTGAACACAAACTGCTTGCCGGCAAACAGCGTGCGGCGGCGTGGGTCCACCTGGCGGCAGCAGACCGCACGTCAGCTGGATGGTGGCGGCCAGAGCGTCCAGCAGGAGAGCGACCCGGGAGCCTGGAGCGGCCAGGGGTCAACACAGACCGACCGGCTTTGGGCAGCCGGCCTGCAGGCCAGACCCGGCCGGCCAAGCAGAGCCGGGACTGCCCCGCTGCTGCCGCGGCACGACAGGGACGACCACCACATAACTCCCAGACAGCACGGCGTGCCGCACGGCTCCGGGCTGCACACGAGCGCAAGGCTCACGGCGCCACCCTCCGCCGACGCTTGACATGTTGAGCAACGGCTGCCACGTTTCATCCGGGCCCGTCACCCGAGGCCGACTCACGCCGAGGTTGAAGTCCGGTCCGTTGAGTGAAGGCTCGTCGAAGGGCGGCTGGAAATCGTCGGGCGTGACGGCCGGTGAGATGGTGCTCTCTCTCCAGCACTCGCACGAGGTACGCACGTACGCCGGCGTCACCACCGGCACGCCGGCCGCCAGCGCCTGCACCGACTGGCGGCCAGAGGGCGGCGCCGGTCACGGCGGGCCGCGGGAGTGCTCATCCCGCCAACCCGACACCGCTGACGGGGCGGGACGCGTCGGGCGAGACGACGTGATGGGCCCGGGTACTGACCCGACACCGCCCGATCGACACGGCTGTCGGGGCGTGGTCCCCCGGCCGCCGGCAGTCCGCCTGCGGCCCGTCCATGTGAGCACCCGTGCGACCACATCAAACGATACACGGCTGGGAAGGGCCGAGCGACTCCCGTGCGTCGCAGCGAGGCGATCCTGTCACGCGCGGAACAATGCCCTCCGACCACGCACTCGAAAACGCCATGCGCTTTTGGAGCACTGGAAGTGGTGCCAATGTGCACAAATGCGCAAATTTGAGCCGTTCGAGTCAATGGGCCATAGCAACAGCAAAATGCCTGGGACCTAAAGCAACGATGCCTCTGCCATGGGTGTCATGTCTCAGCCACACTGTTCATGTTTGGAGGATAGAATAAGCAGCTTATAATGCATGCCTTGCGGCAATCTGCAGATGGCTTGAGGCCAAAGCTCGCTCCTCGTTTTCCAAAGGTAAAAAATATTACCATTACCATGTGGTTGATCATCTTTGCACGAAACACATTGTTACCGGGGCTAGAACAGCGATCATTGTATTGCATATCAGCATAGATGCCCACAGCTGAGGATCACTGAGCAATGTCCTCTAGTTACTGTCACATCACAGCTAAGTGAGGCTCACTGAGCAATGTCCTCTAGTTACTGTCACATCACACTCACACAGCAGCTTTGTTGCCGTGCCATTGCTGCTTATTGTCTTTTGTCTCCAATATTGTCAAATACGGTACGACTGCACTAAAAACATCGTGAGCCGATACAACGCTGATGCATACTTGCCGCTACAAAGGCGTGCCCTGCCGCCGAAGATGTCCACTAAACGGGCTACAGCTGTCGACACCCCCAGTCGTCTGTCGCCGAAGATGTCCACTAAACGGGCTACAACTGTCGACAGCCCCAGCCGTCTGCCGCTCGGCCCCTCCTAGCCGCGTGTCGTTTGGTTTTGCCGCGCGGGTGCTCACATAGACGGGCCGCAGGTGGCGACACCCCGGCTTTTGCCCGCCACTGCGGTCACACCGAGGACGTGACGGTGGTAAATAGCTCACGAGGCGCGCAAATGGCTGAAAGTCAGACCTCAGTTGGAAATTAAAACGGTTAGATTGTCGCAAGCAACCGAGAATCGCTGCCGATAATTAAAATACGTAGGAAATGAACCATCTTGCTCTAACAGAACAGGCAGTTCTATGGTGAACTCTGGATATAAGTGAGTAGCGTGGCGACTGGGATGCCTCGCACCGAGGACATCGGGGGCGCTCTCCATCTGACAGGGGGTACTGATGTGGCACGTGCTTTTGGCCAGTTCGCAACTTCGCGAGCACTACGTCCTGAGGCCTCGCCTGGCGTAGGCCTCCATGGCCGCAGGCTGCGCCGTGGACTGAACGCTTCGAGTTTGCCGTTCACCGCCCATGCCAGCGGCGTCCGGTGTCCCCAGGCGGCCATTCCTCCGGGTAAGGACTGGGCCAGATGCTGTGTAACCTCAGTGATCGGATAGAGCCCGGCGTCTTCACACGGTCCGGCCGTTGCTGCCGTCGATCCCAGCGCCCGCGCTTCTGAACAGTTTTCCCCTCCTCAGGACCCGCGACGCACCAAGAGGGCGGCTGCGACTGCCGAGTCTCCCCCCCCCCCCCCCCCCACTCCCGAAACCCGCCGGGGACCAACGGCGAGATGGCGATGTACGTACAGAGAGGCGCGCACGGGAGGCTGGTGGGGCGGCCGGTGCGCTCCGGCCACGCGTGTTGGTAACAGCGTCGCCATGCCGAGGACCAGTGAGACTTACCTTCACGGAGAGTTTGAAGGAGGTCATGACCAGGAAGTCGACAGTGGGAGCCCACTCTTGGAGAAGCGTCGCCCCCAGCTCGATCAGCCACTGGCCCAACTGCTGCCGGTCGGCCGGTGACAGCAGCGACGTGGCCACCGTCAGGGGCCGCCAGCTCAGGCTATCACACACACACACACACCAGCGGCGGTCAAAGGACACACGCGGCCGGGAGACGGTGTCAGACACCGCCAGCCCGGACTACTGCATACACACCAGCGGACACACGCGGCCGGGAGGCGGCGTCAGACACCGCCAGCCCGGACTACTGCATACACACCAGCGGACACACGCGGCCGGGAGACGGCGTCAGACACCGCCAGCCCAGACTACCGCATACACACCAGCGGACACACGCGGCCGGGAGACGGCGTCAGACACCGCCAGCCCAGACTACTGCATACACACCAGCGGACACACGCGGCCGGGAGACGGCGTCAGACACCGCCAGCTCAGACTACTGCATACACACCAGCGGACACACGCGGCCAGGAGACGGCGTCAGACACCGCCAGCTCAGACTACTGCACCATCTCCAGATGGGCCAGCAATCGGCCTCTGTCTCACGGTCGCAAACGGGGGAACGCAGCGGGCTGGCTCGGACGAGACGGGGCGCAGGCGCCTTACGTCCAGGTGTTCCACTGCAGGCCGAATGTGATGACGGTCCCCTCAGCCACTGGCTCGTCTCCCTCCATTCGCTGGCCGTTGACTGAGGTGCCGTACTTGCTGCGGTCCGAGAGGGTGACCTGACCCGAGCCCGCCTGCGATGACTGCAACAGCCAACCGCCATCAGGTCACGCAACAACACAGACCAGTTTCAGTAAGGGAAAGGGAATGACGCTCGTTACAGGAACGGTGATCAGGGGCGCGGGAGCTTGTTACACGAACGGTGCGATCAGGGGTGCGAGAGCTTGTTACAGGACCGGTGATCAGGGGCGTGGGAGCTTGTTACACGAACGGTGCGATCAGGTGCGCGGGAGATTGTTACACGAACGGTGCGATCAGGGGCGCGGGAGCTTGTTACAGGAACGGTGATCAGGGGCGCGGGAGCTTGTTACAGGAACGGTGATCAGGGGCGCGGGGGCTTGTTACAGGAACGGTGATCAGGGGCGCGGGGGCTTGTTACAGGATCGGTGATCAGGGGCACGGGAGCTTGTTACAGGAACGGTGATCAGGGGCACGGGAGCTTGTTACAGGAACGGTGATCAGGGGCGCGGGGGCTTGTTACAGGATCGGTGATCAGGGGCGCGGGAGCTTGTTACAGGAACGGTGATCAGGGGCGCGGGAGCTTGTTACACGAACGGTGCGATCAGGCGCGCGGGAGATTGTTACACGAACGGTGCGATCAGGGGCGCGGGAGCTTGTTACAGGAACGGTGATCAGGGGCGCGGGAGCTTGTTACAGGACCGGTGATCAGGGGTGCGGGAGCTTTGTTCAAGTTGGGGGGGGGGGGGTGGACAAGCTCCAAAAATGCCGAAATGGGCCCTCTGCGATTAGATAAGTGGCCCCACAAGCCCGAATGGGTCCTTTACAGTAAATAATAGGCCCTTTACAGGTCAGGATGGGCCCAATACGGTTCACAACGGGCCCCTTGCAGGACCAAATGCCCCTCGAAAATCAATAATGGGCCCTCTACAGGCCAGGACGGCCCCGTATCAAGCCAGAGCGAGCCCTTCAGTCAATGACGGGCCCATCCATCAGACCAGCATGGCCCGTCCACGGCGTCCACAGATCAGAATGGGCCTCTATAGGCTGAAATGTCAATAATAGGCTTTCCGCAGGTCGCAATGGGCCCTCCACAAGCTCAGACGTGCCGTCTTCTGATCAAAATGGAACCAAAACAGGCCAGCATAAGCCCTCGACAGGTCAGAATAAACTTTTATAAACTTTCACAAGCCCTTTACAGTTCAGAATCAGCCCGTAGCATAGCAGAATGGGTCTCCACAGGCCTTCAAATTGGGGGGGGGGGGGCATCGCCCAGTTAGCTTTCAAGTTGGGGGGGGGGGGGCGAACTGCCCTCACTGCCCCCGGTTCGCGTGTCCTGGACAGCGATGCACGGGTCCATAGCAACTACTTCCGTAGTTTGTGTTGTAAAATCATCCGTGCACTTTGCAGAAGTACCCAATCTAGGCAAATTTCCGCTTCAGACAAAGCCAGCTGATAAGAATCACCAGCGCGCTTACATAACAGTAGTTTCATGCAAACCTGACGGACAAGGGCTTAGGTGGAAATGTTTTTATATGTTGTTACACTATTCACTTTATGTTGTTGTTCATTGGAGTTTGCGGGCGCGTCGACTGCAGTGGTCATTTTGCGCCCATTTCACTTTATGTTAATCACATGACTGCACTTGCAGCGTTGTGTGACGCACGGCACACCCTCCCGTTCAATCAGTTTGATAACACGTCAGCAGGCACGACTTGGTATGTCAGCAAGCACGACTCGACATGTCAGCAGGCACGACTCAACATGTCAGCAGGTGTCTCGTCTGGTGGTTCTGAAAGCATGAGGTGTTTGCGTGAAGAGCGTCACCATGCCCTAACATGCGGACCACCTGTTCACGGCCGAGCTGACAGCCGCACGGCCAGCTGCCACTCAGAGCCAGAGCCAGCTGCTCGGGTGAATACTGTGCCGCTGGGCTAGTAAACATGTGTTTAGAGTACAACGTTCCTCAAAACTGATACACATCTGCCGGAAGGCAAATAATATCTAACATTAAGGGATTAAAATGCAGCCAAGTGTAAAATTTTTAGAGCAATTTTGCTTGATATTATCAGAAACTAGCAACATAAACACCGATGCATACTCTGGTACATCGCCATATTCCCACACCCGACACCACTCGGGAGTCTTGCCATTCTTGCCGTGGCGAGTCTGGTGCTGCGCCGGACCACGACGTCTTATAGAGATGGCACAGAGACACCTGACACCGCCACTCGGCTTGGGGAGCATCTCAGAACACATCAATAATTGTTCTGAAGGTTCGTCACAGGCTCGCCGTGGGTTCGTGGGATTGGAAAATTAGACGACGAGCGAGGAGCGTGTATTGCCCAGAGGCAATGCAATACAACAATGCAAACATTCGTGATGCTGTTCGGGTTCGGGTGCGCTTCGACTGCAGCGATCATTTTGCGCCCATAAATACGTCAGGTGATTTCCACACGATAAGCGCATGCGCGAATTGCGCGCTAAGTGTGCAGTCTTCTCTGGCCACGTCAAGCTGGAGCTTGCCTTTCCAAACGTTCAGTTCGTACACGTGCAGCGGTAGACACGCCAGAGCGCCGCCTTCCACTTCCCAAACGTTTCAGAATAGCATCACATCTGCAGTGTTATTGACGTTTTTCCGCCGCAGCCAACAGCCCCCCGACCTCACATCCGTCCGTGATATCCGCCATATCCGCAACTTCCTCAGACGCATCCGATGCAATTTCAGACCGCGGCCGAGCATAGTCCGCTCGTCCCACAAAGGCCCGCCAGCAGCACCATCAGTGTTCAGTGTTCACCTTCATCTAAACTTGTGATGAGATAAAGTCTGATCAGGTTTAAATGAGTCCGCCCCAATGTCGCCAGGGTGCGGTGCAGCGGCAGCGTCAGGTTTCGTTCGATGCTCATCCTCGTTCCCGCCAGCTTCCTTCCCGGCTCGTGTCTGGGCGTGTGCTGGCCATTTGGGCTCCACGGCAATTAATGTCTCCAGACGACCTAACAGGTTCACTGTCCTCATATAGCGGCGGATTCTAGTCGCATCTTCGCAGACAATCTTGCCAGACTACTGCTTCGTTTGTAAATGTTGGCTCTAACTCTCAAGTGTGGAATCGGTACGAGGTGACTTTTCCCGTGCAGTGGATTGTGGTAAAACGGCCGAGTCTGGCCATGGCTACGTTGTCATAAAACAATCACCCAAACCAAAAACATTACCAAGATATCTTTAATTTTAATTTTAGAAGTCGTGGAGTCGTGGGCATGTACAAAACACTTAAATACATACCAACAGTCGCGATACATGCTGACAATGCTCCCTGGTGGCGCCGCTGTCGCGCACAGGCGTAACCACTTGCTTTGCGTCAGACGAAGGACCTTGGGCCCGACTTTTTCGCCGGAATAATCACATTCTTCTCCACTGGCGCGAGCAGTTTTCGCCTAGGCAACTTGTTGTATGACTGATGACATCTTGGCATGTTCATTATGCCCGCCCCGATAGCTCAGTTGCTTAGAACGCCTGCCTTCCGATCACTCCACCCGTGGCCCGGTGGATTCGAGTCACTTTAGGCGCCGGCTGTTTGCCCTTGACAGATACGGCCTGCGACCGGTGGCAGCAGCCGCGCTTAAGGTCAGGTGACGTTAGAGGGCGGGGTGGACCGTGCCAAGCACTGCGGCGCGTAAAACTTTCGCAGCCAAACTCTGCCGTTGACCTGGCATTGCACGATCGGATGGCAAGGGTCGCGGCTCACACCAGTGCTGCTCAGCGTGAGCTGTGATCCCAGAAAACCAGGCATTCAAAAGGTTCAGATAAAATATGCAAGCTGTTCAGTGCATTTGCGAGGAGCATTATTCGCATAGGTAAGGCAGTAGTAAGAGCCTTACCCCGCGAAGAAAAAACAGGAAAATGGAGATATAGATGGGCTGAGATTTTGGCAACATGCCTTCATCAAAACAATAGCAGAAGTTCTCCTGGTTTCTCTTTGAGGAATAAGGCTATTACTTCTGAATTAACTTCAGATAAAATATTTAAAATATCATCATGAGTACGAGTCATATCTGTTTAAGAAAGGCAATACCCAAATACCATATTTTAACAGAGCCAAAACAGCACAGCCGTATAACCTTTGACGCCACCTCAGTGTCAAAGAATATCATTGCATCTCATCACATACACGTATTTATGTAAATGCCACATACATACCATATCCTCCGACGTATACGCAATGTGTATGCATGCATGCACTCGGCTGATGGACTTGTCATCTTCCAATCTGATGTCAGTTCGCCGGCCCACAAAAATATCCCGATTGCAGAGAAGGTGGTGAGCGGTACCTGTCATCAAAAACAAAGTGTCATGTGCCTTGTGCATGCCCTTTCAAGTCTTGAGTTGTATGTGCCACAGATTGGGATGAATTATTGGGATGAATACAACTTGGCAATTTACATGGTCTCTTAAGTTCTCACTTGGCAATTCTCATGGGGTCTCCCTGGCCTGTTGAAGTAAGCAGGATGGGAATAGATAATTTCTATCACCTGTATACAGACTTACATACCCTGCAACACAAAGTTGATGAAACTTAAATACTCCCAATATGTACTTCCAGAAACCAATTTAAGATCACTTAAGGTTGTTTCATGACCTCCAATGATCATGACTTTGCGAGAACTGAGCTTATGAGATGCATTTTGAACACTGACAATGCTGCAATGTGACAAAGGGCATGGTCATTTATGACATGAATGGGGTTGCTGAGGCCCCAGACATGTGGTTTCACAAGACCAGTTATAGTGATCAGCCAGCTGAAAATGACTCAGAATAACCCCATTTTCACACCAGGGATAGTATCCAAGTGCCAGGGATAGCATCCAACAGAATAAAAGGAATTCTGGGCTGCTGGGGAGGCAGAAGTCTGCTAGCATGAATCAATATAAACACTTCAAATTCAACAGAAGGATGAATTTTGGATTGCTGGGATGGGGGTGAAGCCTGTGGCCCACACACTGTGTGAGCTCAACCTGATGGAGCCCACACTTTCCAAATTTTTAGGTAATCTAGGCATATGTCATTCCCAGGCCTATGCAGGCAAGTTTACAAAAGAATACACCCCTGCAATACACATCTTTGCTCTATCAATGTACTTACCTGATGTCGACATGTGTTCAACCTCAGATGAGAAATATTAAAGTTTTTAAGCTTGCCTGCCTGAAAAGTATTTTTAGAGCACTGTTGCCTGGAAAATTTTCTAAATATGTTTGCATCAAGAATGTTGTCTGAGTACCAATGAAGGTAAATTCCTCAAAACATGGGCTCATATTGCACTGGAACACGTGATGAGCATGTGCCAGACTCAGCATTCGGATCAACAGAGTCCATACACTGATTTTGTTGATGATGTGCTCCTACACCAGGCATGTGAGGCATCATGAGTACTTTTGCAGGATGGTATACACACAGGTGGTAAACATGAGAATGAAATCATCAGCTCCATAAAAATATAGCCTGTATCCCAATTGTTTAGAAAACTAAACAAGTGGATTTTCACAATTTAATTTTCCTCAATTGGAAGCTCAGAAAACCTCGAGCTAGAACTCTCGTCCGTCGTAACTCATTCAGCAGGGGGGTTGTCAATGACTGGAATGCTCTTCCACACCCGGTCGTGTCGTCGACCTCAGTTGAACAGTTCAAGTCTAGGCTTGATATGCACTGGGCTGACATCATGTACGACGTCCCGCACTGAATCTTCCCATAAACTGACTGTTTGGTTACCAGACCGGGAGCCTGCCGAGACCGGGACCTACAGGCCTAATGGCCTTTTACAATTCCTTCCCGATCACCGCAAGGTAAGGTAAGGTTTAGAAATTCTGCAAATATGAACTAAAACTTACCAGGCGATCTATCATTCCCGCTCAAAATCCACATCTTGCCAGGTTATAGCACAATATTGTGGTTTAAGTATTACGCGAAATGGTAATATTCTTCGCACCGTAAATTACCGCCACTGTAAATAACCAATTCCAGTATAGTCTAAATCACAAATTTAAGTCCTAAGTCATACACACTTAAATAGGCATCTCATCACCATACAGTCTCCACATTGGCCACTCTGAGAACTCCGTCCGACCTTGCAACCGGTACGCGGCAAGGCGATAGACGTCACACAGAGTACTGCCAATTTCGAACGCCAAAGTTCTACGCGGTGAAATTGCCTCTAGCGCGCGGAATTCGGGCGCCGTGCGATGCTTTCGCTGCTGTATTCGCAGCCAAATCAGATACAACAAAAAAGTTAACCTGGCTGAGAGACCGGTACCAATAAATTATGAAAGCCGTGAAAACTATAAGAATGTCATCGAAACAAGTTGATAGCCATAATCATCTCGCAACTCTCCGCAAACTTGAGAAAAAGTTTTGGGTATGACGTCAAGTAGGCTGACCTCGACGCCCTGGCCAAGTGGTCAAAGGAGTGGCTGCTCCCCTTTAGTGCAGCAAAGTGCAAAATAATGCACATCGGGAACTGCAACCCGAGGCTGACGTACTTCCTGGACGGTGCCGAAATCGCGGTCGAGTCCACCGAAACGGACCTCGGGATCTTCGTGGATTACCGGCCCCAGTTCCACGTGCAGACGGCGGAAGCGGTCTCCAAGGCCAACCAGATGCTGACGGTCGTGAGGCGGTCTTTTGCCAATATCGATGCTCGCACGTTGCCATTGCTTTTTAAGATCTTACTACGTCCGTACTTAGAGTATGGCAACGTTATCTGGGGCCCGTTCGGCAAACTGGGCCAGAAACGGCTGGGACGGGTTCAGCGACGAGCTACCGGGCTTGTCTATGAAGTGAGGCGCCAGCCATACCCTGAGAGGCTCAGACTCCTTCAGCTGCCCTCACTGTACTATCGTCGTCGCAGGGGGAGACATGGTAACGGTGCACCAGCTATTTCATGGAGGTATGTCGCTATCGGAAGAGGAGTTCCTGACAAGGCACAACTCGGAGGTGAAGAGAGGACACCAATGGAAGCTCAGAAAACCTCGAGCTAGGACTCTCGTCCGTCGCAACTCATTCAGCACGCGGGTTGTCAACGACTGGAACGCTCTTCCGCACCCGGTCGTGTCGTCGACCTCAGTTGAACAGTTCAAGGCTAGGCTTGATACACACTGGGCTGACATCATGTACGACGTCCCACACTGAATATTCCCATAATTTGAGACTGTTTGGTTACCGGACCGGGAGCCTCACGAGACCGGGACCTACAGGCCTAGTGGCCTTTTACAATTCCCGATCACCATAAGGTAAGGTAATGTAAGGTAAGTATCAAAATCAGCTGATCAACTGAAAGATTTATTCACGCTCGGCACTATCACTCAGTTCCGCGCCATGATTGCCGTTTAGAGCACTCCCCCCCCCCCCCCCCTCCCCTCCCCTCGGTACGCTATGTTGATTGGTGTGGTTGGTGCCCTGCATTCTAGTCATCGGGGAGTGCGGATTGAAGTGTGGTATTGTGCAAGTAAGCTACTTTTGCCGTTACATTGCTGCAAGCTTGCTGGCTCCTGCTGAGTTCTGTCATACTGGGCTGAGGTAAGCACCTAAATGGAAGGTTTCGGGTGGTTGCGTGGGCGGTGAAGTACGCCATTGCCATTGCCATCGTCTTATTGTCCCTATTTTCATCTTTTGTGGTATAGAAAGTGGTCATGCAATGCGTATGCAATATTTCAGATACCAAGCTGCTGGTTTTCAGACCTTGGTAGGTGCATCAACTGGATGTTTTGGGCTGGCAGAATCCTCACCCAATTAGAGTTGTAAACTGGGTCATTGTGGGCATGTTTTTGATCAGTGCCCCAAGTCATGATTTTCCCTCAGGATATGTCATTTTCTATTAACTCACCAGTTCTGTGTGTCATATGATATATTGATTCTCTTCACATGTGAATACAATAGTTTCTGCCATTAACTTGATAAACTGCTCAACTTGGAAACTTTGTTCCCCCTCACCCCTGCCCAAATGAAATCTTGCTGAAACAGCCATGGCTTGATGTCCAGCTTAGCTGTCTATCCAGTTACACAACTAGCTAGCTGGTAGTGTAACACAAAAAAATCAATCAACACTACTGTATGATTATGTGATATAGGTGTGCTCAATGCAAACTGCAAAAAGAGATGTGTTATGCTGCAGAGCATAGCAGTGTCAGCAGCAACCAGTTCACCTCATACTACCAGTACATCTCTGTTTACCTGAGGTTCACAGTTTGGTGCACTTGCCACCAATTTTAAGGCGGAGAGCCAGTGTTGCACAGTGTTGGAAAACTTGATGTTTCCTGGTATAATGTATCCCAGAAGATTTTGCACTCCAGGATTGTGACTAGGTAAAATGGAGTATTTTGTTCTCCATCATGATACAGCAAAAACATCTCTTGGAAAACTCACTTAACCTCTTTGTGTCAGAACAAAATAAAACCAGAAGGTGCAACAGCTTGTGACTTACTGCTTCCATCAGGAGCCATGTATTGATATCTGCAAGAGTACAACTCTTGCACCCACCAGATTAAGATGCCTAATATCAAGCAGCCTGTGTACCACCTAGGTATATGATAAACCATTTATGGAAATGTGGAAAATTAAGTGTGTGAATGTTGAATGGAATCATCTTTGAACAATACTGGGAAATGAGAAACAAGTAACCAGAATCACACCATTCTGTAGACTAGCAAAGCTCTGACTCCCTACGCCCCATTCAGACCAACTCAAAATTGAACTTGACTTAACCTACCATTGATGACAAGCTGCATCAATTGCCAAGGATGCAATGAACAGTCATAGAAAACCACATGTCCCATCACCCTACCACAGAGGGTTGCCTACTCTTACACCACTGCATCATGGCAATGCAAATAGATAATCACTTGCAAAATCACTTGCAATTCAGTGTTGAAAATGTCTAAACTATTAAGTGGCCTGCACCCACCTCCTGGCTCAGGCTGGAGGTTGAACATAACAAAACTCTCCAATTGGTTTTAATGATACACCTTATGACTGATTTGTCAACAGGATAAGTATTCTGCTTGCACTCATGCCTTGAACAGATTTGTAAACATTTGGAGAGCAGCTGTATAGAGATCAGCATCATGGGCATGAAGAAGAACTTATTTGTACTCATCCAGAACTGCCATGAGGTTTGATTTTTGGCCACTTTGCAGCATGCAGAGTACAAAATGTTACAGCAGCTGTGGATTGAAACCAAGTAAAATTTGGCACTTAAGGGTGTGAAATTAAAGCTGGTAATTCAGGGTTTACAAAAATACCCTTTGAAGTGGAAAAACATTGCTATAAATAGCCAAAAAGCTGTTCGAAGACAGCCATTTCACTCCTGCAAAAACACCAGGACACCAGAGTGAGATGAACCTGTAACTTTGGCCCAGCAAATTAAGGAGAAGGGCTTATTAGGCCAAAAATGACATTGAATTGCAACATAAATGATCATATTTTGCAATGATATTGGTGAAAGAGCATCAAAATTCATTAATGCATTGTGTTACCCGCTGGAGTCAGCAGAGTGACTGACTCCGATCCCTTTTGGCCGGCTTATACCGGTCTGTTAGACATTGTACTTGCGCTGGCTCGGTTAATCAGTGAGGAGTGCTGCCTGTCTCTTTTGTTCCGGTGGGACGTGCAGGGCCTCGTGTGTTGACCGGGAGGTGGAAGGTGGTGGGCGTGAATGCTTGGCTGTTTTTAAAACCAGTTAGCTGGTGGAACGTGAGCAGCGTGACCGTGGTGGAGCGTGAGTAGTGTAAGCCTGGTAAAGCATGAGAAGGTGGCTGTCTGTGGCGTGATCATTTGCGTTTTTTGCATACCCTTTTTCTCTGGCTGTGCACATCGTACACACCCTGCATTTTGGAGGGTGTATAAGCCTGGTGTGAAGCCACCCTCCTTTTTGCAGGGTGTTTAGGCCCAACGCATCATTGCTCTCCATTTTGCAGGGTGTGTGCACAGAGCCTTTCATAAATTGCAAAACCGATGTATATCTACATGTGTGCATAGTACAGAGTATGAGACTGTTTTTTTCAATGTGCCATGTTTGATACTGATGTTTCCTATCATTTAAACTGCTTTTACATGAATTGCTGTTTTTTGAAAAGTGGAGTTTTTTTTTAGTACCACCTACTGTACTGTTCATCTCTCAAAGATAACCAAAGTAAAACTGTAATGACCCACAGCAATTTGGGTAATTTTGTACTCCATTACACCAATGGTTCTCTGCTACCCAGGACATTTTTTAGAATTTCCGACACGGGGTGTTTTCAAGGGAGTGCAGTGCCTGTAAAAATAATTTCAGCCAACACAAAACTGAAAACTAAGAGGAAAGCAATAAGAAAAATCTTGAATGATCATATAATTATGGTAGTCATGGTAATTACAGCATAACCAAATGGCATTTGCGATCATGACACAAATTGTAGTAACTGAACACCACCAGGTATGTTGTGTTTCCTGTGCACACAACTTTGTGAACACAACAATGAAGCCAAGTTATGTGTTACATTAGCACACTTCTTTTCTGCTACGTGCATGCATCATGATCTACAGTTTGTGGCTTAAAAACCTTCATTGACAGTAAGCCCCTGGACATGGAACTGTGTGAACGCTGAGGGAGTTGCTCAGCTGTCAATTATTAGCCATCAGTTGCAGTGTGTGCACCATATGGGTTCCCATGGAAGCATCCTGAAAACAAACCTTAGTTTAAAACAATCATCTTTGGGATCCATTGTGTTGTAAAGTTGGGGCTAGGCAGATACAGACACAATATGCCATTAATAGGCTGATGTATAGTTTTGCCACAAACTTTTGATAATCTGCCGCACTTAGAAGCTGTGCCCCCCCCCCCCCCCCACCTCTACCCAATGACATTTTGCCATGGCCAGTATTTAAGGGTGTGTAGATACCAGTATACCCTCCTACAACACCATGAAGGAAAAATCACCTGGTGCTGAGCAGTGCACCGGTGAGCCACAGTCCTCTCCTGCATCACCAATGTCATCGCCAATGCACTAGTGGCATTTACCTGCTCTTCTGTCAGCATATGGGGGAAGACTAATGGCACATAATCAAGCAAAAGCATTGTCAGACTGTCTTGCCAGAGCTGTCATGATTTCAACAGGCTTGACTGAGTCATAGCTTCACAACAAAAGTCCAACTTTCATTGCTGAGGGTTGAAAAGGACATATGTCAGAATGTGCCAGAAACCACAAAGGTTAAAAATGGTATTGGTGCTTATGAGGAGGAGAGCAGGTAGAATTTAGCGATTGGTAATGGTATAGAGAAATGATGAAGAGAACAATGATAATAGATGCAGTAGAGATGATAATGTATATGTTTGTAATAGTTTGACAAGCAACATATTTTTTGGACAGATAAGGTCAACCTAGCACAGCATGGCTGTTACTATGGTGTGTGCACAAGCTCCACCTATCTTATCATATGTGGCCAGTGTTTAACATTCAAAACAGGTGTACATTTCTTTAGAATGGCAAAATTTAGAGTTCTGGCTGAGGGGCAGCATCTGCTCATTCATGCATCTGGGCACAGCCTCCAGCCTCTGCTGCATCCAAACATAAGCCCTGCACATTCAGCATGTCTAATCTCAGTTGTTTTACATCGCAGAAGCGCAGCCAGTCCACTCAGGGAAGCAAGCCAGCGCGTCGGTCGGGCCCCGGCAGCCGCAGCGGCAGCAGCGACGGCAGCGGCGGCAGCGGCAGCAGCGCCGGCGGGAGCCCGCCAGCCGACTCGGCCGCTGACGGCGGCGCCGCCGTCGCGCGTGGCCGCCCCAGTGTTGGTTGGCGGCGCGCTCGGCCCCGGGCCGGGACGTTTGGGCCCCAGTCTCTCCAGGTATTGCACTGGCGGGCCGAGCCGGTGCGCGCGCCGCGCCGGCGCGCCGGCGGACGGTGTGTGTGTGGGGCGCGCGGCCCGCTGTGAGGACCCTGTGTGACGCTGATGGACGCTGTTGTCCCGGTGTACCACGGACGCCGTCAGCGTCGCGCGCCAGCCGACGGCCCCGCCACCGCCCGGACGTTCAGCACGCACCTCAAGTCGGCTCGCATCCTTGTTTCTTTTCTCTGCCTTCACCTTGGTTGGCCAGGACTAGTGGGTTTGTGCGCCCGGCGCGCTGGTTCACGCTTGGGCCGAGCGACCTGGCGCCGGGCGCGTCGCTGGCGGAGCAGCACAGTAAGTCAGCGCCCGAAGCCACACGCGGTGCGCGGCGGCCCACAGTGACGCCTGGGATTACTCCGGTGCCGGCCACGAACTGGCGCGCCAATGTGGCAACATGTGCTGGACTGGGTCACGTCTAACGACGTTGGTGATGCCTGGCTTACGTCACCTTCGTCAGGTGTCTCAGTGTGAATGTTGATGACAGGAACACATCTCGATTGCGTTGTAACATCACCTGTAAGTAGGCCTTTTCCTGCTTCCGTTTTCCTACTTCATTGTCTATATATCCTCGTTCAGGAAGTGTGATAGCGCGCCAGGGTTCTGCCAGCTGGGATAAGCTGAGATGGCTTTGATTATCATGTTATGAACTGTACTTAGCCGTTGAAACAGTGAGGTTATAAAAAATTATGGTCATTATATATTCATAGCATCGTGTCATGGTACACCATGACATGATGACATGACAGTGTTTCCATGTGTGGAATCGACTGCTGTTATGCGGTCAGCGAATGTCTTGAAGTGGTCGTCTGTAGAATGAAAGCATTCGTTTACTGAAGTTCCCACCTGATCGTTGTGAAACTGGTATGTCTGCCTACCTGTCATTGGCTGATTTATTACGGTATCGTCTGTTGATGACCGTTGCTATGTTTCTTGTGTTGTGCCAGTATGTGGCAATCATTCATTGTGTGGTCATGTTTCCCTTTTCAGTTCATCGCGGTAAGTGGCAAAAACGGCTGACTTTACATTCACTGTCATCTGAAGCCAAAGAACTGTGTCTTGAAATTTACAGCTGTTCAGGAGAGCAGATTCACGGCATTCACGACGGATTTGTTGAACCGCTAGACTGAAGCATCGCGAATTTCTCAAAACGCTGCCGGGCCTTTTGAAGCATCAAATGTTGGCCTTTCTTCATGGAGCTCATGAACTTATGCTGACAGTAGTTGAGCTTGAATACTATATGTGTCCTTTTGCATTATACGGTCATAAAGGCTCTGGATTTTGTGATCCCGCAGTGTTGATACTTAACTAAAACCAATGTTATCTGATAGCGTCCTTTTGCCAGTACCTCCGTTATCCTGGAAGCCAATAACTATAAACAGGAGTTTAAACTTACAACGCGCGAGAAGCGGGTGCTCACAGCCCTCCTTCCTTACGTCAGGTGGCCATACACGCTGCTCACGTGCTCCATGCGTGGAGCGCGCTCAAAACCCCAGTCTACGCATTTGTAGATGTGGCCTGCTGCGATTAACTCACTACTTTTTAGTCATTTAAAAAAAACTAAATCAATAAATTCCGTTTTGATCTCGATGACGAAACAAATTTCAGGTGAGTGATGCTGAAAATTTGAAGGCCATTGATTTGCGAGAACGTTTCCTTTTTTATCGGACCCTTCCCTGCATTACGAGCCTTCCCTTCTGGGTGTTGTGACACCTGTATTATTTCAACACCAGGGTACGACAAAATCACCAGCCTGTATTGTGGCAGCTGTGCGTTGGTGACCACAGTTCGCTTCCACTCGAATGCTGGCCGGGTCAGTTTCTATCAATCCTTGGTGGTTCGGCGGGATGGCTAACAGGGCACCATGCTCGCGCCGGTAATGGGGGTGGCCTGAACGGTGCTGCCTCCGGCGTCGTTGCCGCTCCACAGCAGTCGTGCCGTACACGTTGGTGCCCGGTATGGCCGGGGTAAGAGCGGCCTCCCCTGGCCCGGACGGCGCCGCGGCGGCGACAGGCCACCTCTGAGCGACGCGCCGCTGTTCTAGCGCCGCCGGGCCGGCCAGAGCGGCAGCCATGGAGGCGGGAGGCGAGCAGGCGGCACCGGGCGCCGACAAGGCTGCCGCCAGGGAGCTGGCCGCTGGTGACGACAACTACGACACCCGCTCCGAGGTCAGCAGCTCGTCCAAGTCGCTGCACTCGGAGCTGAGCGTCGACGTGGACGAGGGCTCGGAGCCGAGCGTCTCGTCCGACGACGAGGAGGAGGGAGGAGAGGAGGAGGCGCCGCCGCCGCGCCGCCGCCGCCTGGCGACAAGGCGCCGGCCAACGGCGAGAAGGCCGCTGCTCTAGCTCCCGCCAGCGGCGGCGGCGGCGGCAGCGGCGGCCGCGAGAGCTACCTCACCAAGCTCAACTACTTGTTCCGCGACGCAGCGCTTCTTCATCATCAAGTCCAACAACGAGGAGAATGTGGCGCTGTCTAAGGTGCGCGGCGTGTGGTCGACGCCGCCGCAGAACGAGGCCAAGCTGAACCAGGCGTTCCGCGAGTCGCGCAACGTTCTGCTCGTGTTTTCAGTGAAAGAGCGCCGGTTCTCTGCGGGTTCTGCCGCGTGTCGAGCGAGTCTCGCCGCGACCTCTCGCCCGTCAGCTGGGTGCTACCCCGCCCGGGCTGCCGGCGCGCGCGCGCCCGGCGTCTTCCGCGTTGCTTGGATCAACAAGAACGACCTGCCGTGTTTCCCAAGACGGCGCATCTGACAACCCGTGAACAACGGCAAGCCGGTTAAAATCGGCCGTGACGGCCAGGAGGTGGAGCCGCGTGTGGCCGAGGAGCTCTGTCGGCGGTTGCGTGACGACGCTAAATCGACATGAACCCTATCCTGATCGACTCGAAGCGCGCCTCCGACCGTCAAACCAGCAAGCCGCTGCTGATGCCGACGCCGCCGCCGATGCGTTCGCGGCCGCGTACTTCCGCGAGCGCGGCGCCGGCAGCTCGGCGGCGGCGGCGGTGGCGGCTACGCGGCCGCCCTGCGCACGCCGGTGCGCGAGCCGCCGCGGCTTCCCAGCCGCCGGCCGCGCTACGACGACACGCCCCGGGCCGCCGGCCCGGTCGCTAGCGCCGGCTGGCCACCGCGTTCCACCTTACAGCCGGATCGGCCGCCGCGCCGCCGCCACGAGCGCTCGCCGCCGCTTCCCGCCGCGTGAGCCGTGCCGCGCATGTACCCGGAGCTGATGCGCGAGCTGGCGGCGCGCGGCTGCCCCGCTGCCGCCTCTGCCGTACCCGCCCGCCGCCGCCGCGTTCGACCCGATGGCCCGCGCACGCTACTACGGCCCGCCGCTGCCCGAGTTCGTGCCGGCCGGCCGCAGCGCCGAGCGCCGCATGTCCAGTATACGACCGCTCGTGGAGGAGTTCCTGCGCCAGACGTCGGCGCACCGCGAGCGCAGCACCGCGACGAGCGCCGCCACCGCGCAGACCCCTGCGCTGAGCGGATGTGATAGCCGGTGTCGACGGAACGCCGCGAGGTTTGAACGCGGCGCGGCCTCGCAGCGCCTGCGGCCACGCTGTGGCCCTGTTTAATGCTCCGCTCTGTTGACAGAGGGCAGATCCCGAGCTGGGCCGCTGTTTGATTGCCGCTGTTTGATTCTCCGCTCTGTTGACAGAGGGCAGATCCCGAGATGTGTCCGTCGAGCGCAGCGCAGAGCATGCCCTAGCATTCTGTTGTTTGTATGCCCTCCTGCGCGGTTCGTCGGCCGGGGCGGGAGCCAGTTGGTCGGGGCTAGGTGTACCGTTTTGGGAGTGTTTGGTCCTGGTCCGACGGACGTGGCGGCCAATAGCGGGCCATCACTACAGTGGGAGTCGGCCGTTCCCTGACGGTCATGAGCCTTCGATACGGAGACTGCTGGCTGTCGATGGCGGGATCTCGTGTGCCGTGGTCGCTGGAGCCCTCGTCAGCGGTCTCCGGCGGTAGGTGGCCGACACTGGACGGGGTGGCAGTGCGTGAGGCCAATGACGAGCCCTACGCTGATGAGGTGGAGCCACTGACATGCTCCGTGTTCGTGATAGTCGCCTCTTGGGGCGGGCGCCCGCTGTCGGTAGCTCTTTGTCAGCCGTTAGGCACGTGACTAGGTGTTTTGATGTATATGGATCACATGTTTTGTCATCCGCTACGTAGGAAATGCATAGACCATGAGTTTGCCGTGAATGTGATCCATACGGGGGCCCAGTCAGACAATGCGGGTATCGTGCGATGACGAGGGGACACTGTGTCACCTGCACCGACCGGATGGTTACGACACTGGATGGGCATGCGAGGCGCCGGCTGAAGCTGGTGCCGAGTTGTCAGGACGCTGGCCATTCTGCTCTGCATTTCGGCGCAAGGACGCAGCGTCTGAGTCTCAGTGGAAAGGACGGAAACTTTACTCAAGTCAGACCAGGTTGCTGACCGTGAAGGCCCAGTCTGATAGGGCGCCAGTTCCCGGGCGCCGCAACGCGTTTGCGGGATTGTGAGTATTTCACGCTGCAGGCCCTCGAGGGTCGTATTACAGTGGCCGCCGCCGTGCCAAGCAGGGCCGTGGCTCGATGGGTGCTCCGTACGCGGGGCTGATGGCCTGTATGAACCGCAAGGGTTTTTGTTTGTAATCGACTGTGTAAGTGATGTTCGATACTCGACGTGAAGTAGGCACTTAACATTCGTTTCGATAGCCGAATGACACCGAGCGATGGTTCGTAGTAAAGGACCACTGGCTCGAGTCCGCAGCTCTTGCTTGTGTTGCGTGTGCTACTCGCGCTGTGAACTTAATCCGTTCAGTGGTGGGAGACCTGCTGTTGCTGCGCGCGCCCGCAGGGGATCTTCTGTTGGTGTGGCCGGGATGGCGTGCGCCCTGGTCCTGGCGGCGGCGCGTCAGCCGGCAGCAACCGCCGCGCGGTCCAGGCGGGCGGCCGCCGCCGGTCGGCGTCATCAGTGACCTGACCGACCGACCCTCCGAAGCGGATCCCTGGTCGTGGTAATCAGTGCCACGTCGTCACAGTGATTTGCACTGAGGATGCCGTGAAACCTCAGCAGCTGCGCCGGAAGTACGACCGGCGTGGTCCGAACAGATCGATGCGATAGGGCTGTATTGTCAGCGGAGCGCGCGAGCAACAGGCACATGAGCGGCACATTCCACTGCCGGGATGACGGAATGCAGGGCTGTATTGTCGGCGGAGCGCGCGAGCGACAGGTACATGAGCGGCACAAGCCACTGGCGGGATGACGGAACACAGAGGCGGTGCACTAGGGTGGTTGGGCACGCACTGCGCTGCGCGGCATTGATCTCGTGTCGTTAAAACCGGCAACGCCTGGTGGCCCTCGACGATTGCGCGCCGTCTTCTACGTTGTCTCCATGCTCAATTTTTTGCTCAAATTGCTCAAAATGCTAACCAGAAAATCCGTGAAGCAAAGCAATCAGCCTCCGTGCCAGAAACTAGGACTGGTGTAATATTTAGCTATTCCAACTGGAGCAAGGGTGTGCTCATCTTATTCATTGCGGCATGCCTACTGGCGATGGTGAATATCGTAGGATCACAGCATTGTAATCACTGGGGCGCCGAAGGGACCTTGACACCATCGCACTACGGAGAGCCCCATTGCACGGTGACAGGTACTGGCGTGATGAATACTGCATTACGGCCCGACTCAGCCACGGCATCCGCCGAACGGGTGGTCGGCCGCTGCGGGCCGAACTCGTGCCCTCTTTCCGCCCGCGACAGCCGGCCGTCTTGCACCAGCCACTGCCGTGCTTTCCAACACCTTACAGCCAGCCCGCACCAGTCAGTGCCGTGTTTTTCGACACGTGACGAGCGTGGGTTCCAGCGGCTCGCCCGCTCCCACGTCCCACTGATAAGCATCGATCAGAGTGGGGCCGCGCCGACCCTTGCTGCTCGCTCGGGCGTGATGCGTGACACCGCAGGCGTTGGCTGGCAATGGCGCCAGCGTGCGCGGGAGGGGAGGGTCGGACGGCGGACGGCGAGGTTCGGTGGTCGCGTCGTGACGCTCACGCGGTGAAGGATTATGAAACAACGTGGGTGAAATGGGACCATCCGCGGCATCACCGAGCATCAGCTTGCCAGCTTACGATTTTCGTCGCCCGCAACCGCAGTGTGAATGCTTCGCTACGCGCCGGCGCGGAACACCCGTCCATTCTGAGAGGTCGAGCGCCGTACCTGGGTCCACAGCACACAGGCTCGGTCGCCCATGCCTGACCGCCTGGCCGCCTCTCACCCCAGCTGCTGCCCACGCCTGACCGTGCAGCC
>NW_023597054.1:3676877-3696748 GCF_011947565.3 Pollicipes pollicipes
CCCCTTCCGACAAAATCACCGCATTTGGTCCACTTGATCCCGGAAAGCCCACTTTGCTCCGTTTTCTCTTCATTTCTTAGCCTTTTCCACTGACCTAGAACCCTCCGCGACTATTGCATGCACGTTAACGTGGAAGCTAGAAAATCCACGATGTGGAAGCTGCTAAGCTCCTTTCTCCATGGATCTGTCTAATTCAGACGCTGTAGGGTGAGTAAGCGGACCACCGCGGAGCGCGTGCCTGGCGAGCAGCCGGACCGACGTCGCTGGCCCGAGAGCGGACCGTCGCGCCCGACGGCCGGGCGCTGGAAGCTCGGCCCCTCGTTACGACGGAGTCGGCACGACCCACAGGGGCGCAGTCAACGGGGCGTGACAGGTGGGTGGTCAGGTGGCGGGGTAGGCGGGCGAGAGCGGGCGCAGGGGCCACTCGCCCTCTCCTCCGCGAAGGCTCCCCTGCTGGCTTGCGCCGCTGGTGCCACCGTGCCTGCATTGAAGAGTCTCATACCATAGCAAGCGACTCAAGTTTGTTTCCCTGTTTAGGCCGAGGGATGTTCCGAAGTGCCTCAGCGAGGAAGCTAGTGGCCTTCCTCGCCTTGGTGAACGGATGTTCTTATCGGTCCTCACTTACCATGGAAACAGTTCCAGCCAGAGTGAGTGAATGGACAGAAACGCATCGGTAACAGAATCATACCCCTGGCGGAGAGAACCTAACTGAATAAAAAAACTATTTGTTTAAATTGAAAAACAGCGTAAACCGCTGTTGTATTTAACAAGCGCCCGGGTGGCGGTTGGTTCCCTTTGCTCGGGTGGAAAATCAATTTGATCTCCTCCCTTGAGATCTTAGAAACTAGAGGAGATAGAGCACCAAATCCCACCGTGTGTTGGCCTGAACGTAAACTCACTTAGTCCAAAGTTTGAGATTCCTTGGCCATGACCTTTGCGTAAGATAAGGTCAAACTACAAGCTGGTCTCCAAAGTGCCCCCCCCCCCCCCCCCCAGAGTCCAGATAATTGTTCTGAGCAAAAGGTCAAATTCTCATTTAAGGTCAGTGGTCTTGTTTGATCTTGAAGGTCGGTAGTGACCAAAATCACACCAGAATACTTTAAGATTTTCATTTGAATAAGCAACCAAGATTACGCTAGGCAGAATGTTCCCAAAACCACAATGCTGACCTGGGTCATTTTAGGTCATTGACCTATTGCCACCTTTGGCAAGTCCATGTTAGATGTATGATGGCGGTTCCTGTTATCAATAAATTCGAAATTAGCACCAGAAACTATCCCATACAGCACGCGCAAGAGTAATACAGCAGGTTGTTTCGACCTTGGTCCGACCATTCATACCTGGTCCTAGGTCGATGGAATTTGTTTATGCAATTGTTGTGTTGCCTAAAAAACCATCCCAGAAATGTATGGTTTCGTCCAATACTCCGCTGTTGCAAAGATTGAACGGTCCCCTCGAAATCGTCTTTGCTGCATCCATGGCCTGACTTTGACCCGCCGTAGGAAAACTCATGGAAATGCAGGAAAATAAATTCAGGAAGAAGTCAGTAAAAACCTTCGGGGTTCACGTGGACCCGACTTGACCCCCACCCGAGCGCGTGTTAAACAATCACGTGTTAATCTTAAGTACGCTTCGTTTTTTTATATCTGAGTTCAAACCTACTCTAATGTATTTATGGTACCACACTACGATGCAGCAGAAGTGCTTTCAAAAATAACAATAGTCCATATAGCCGACAGATTGTGCACAGCAATCGCAGACAATAAACGTGCAGTGTTCTCTATGTATTGTTGTGATATTTGCCTACACAAGACAAGCAAGTTTTAACAAATACTCTGAAAAGAAACGGTTTTGTCCGATGGCCCACAGTGTCTGTACACACATGTACAAAGGCACCTTCCGACGTATGCGTCGCCTTTGTTTGCGAAATAGGCTGCACTGGACCAGTGCTAAGGGGCTATGGCTTCATTCACACGCAGTGGAAGCCAGCATGCTGGTGAGCCGTCATACTTAGCATCACACCACATTTTGTTGTATTGCATGGGAAAATAACCGACTCGACTGGAGTGTAACGGCCCAGGGGTGTTGTGCACGGACGCGTGGGACCGCTGATGGTACTTCCCCAGGGCTGCCGGTGGAGCAAGAAGACAACTTGGTGCCGCAAGAAGAGGACTTGTGCGGCGGGGGTCAGAGGCAGCTGCAGCAAAAGCCCACTGACCCCACACTCGACGTGGCCGTCCCACAGCTCGCACCACGTGATGGTAATAACGGATGACTCGCTGTCTGCGTCCACCGATCTTCACCAGGAGAGGGACATCAGGCAGTTTTCGATGCCGTATAAAAACCAGCTGTCTCATGTTTATGGCTATTAGTTATGGTTAGGCCCTCTTGTGCCGTTCCCAATAATTTCTGCCATCTTTACCTGGTTTCAGCTTCATCCTCCCCTGGTGCGAGCTATTTCCACTTGTTCATTATTTCCACTTCACAAACGAGTTATTGCTGGCTGTCACTCGGCCCCAAATTAAAGCCGGGGACCATTGAACAAGAACTGCAGTCAGTGGCTTGGTATTCGGTCAACACGAAGCTCAGTTCATCAGATAGTCAACGATGTCCAGTGGTGGGGGTTGGCGACCTGTTGACGAATCTCGGATGGACCCTCCCTCAAAGCCAGGCCAAACCATTAGCATAAAATCTTCCCGGACATCAGAACAGCAACATATCATACCGTTGCATCATCTCTGAACAGCTTCAAAGCAGGGAAATTGACCTAAAGGGTGCTTCATGTACAGGCAAAATCTTGATATCGCAGCCGTGCATGAATTAAATCATGTGCTTTGTTGTCCTTCGCCATCTGTCCTCCTCCCCTGGTCAGAGAGTGGTGATCACGCTACACAGGAACACGCCGCATGTCAACCCTGCTGAGACATTCTATTTCAGTTAATTTTAAAACCAAACCTGACATGAATGTAATGTAGTGTTGTCCGAATCGTCCCTCCGCCCTTGTAAAGCGTCGGTTACGCTCAATCAAAACACCCGCTCTCCTTCGTGTGGTAACGGTCCTCCTGGGTGACCCCTAAACCACTAACTTCGCTTGATCCAGGAAGGGCGCTGTTCGAGAACGCCATCTGCATTCCCGTTTCTCATGATTAATCGCTAACTTCGTGTCCAAAATCGTCATTTACTAACAGTGAAACCACAACGAAACACTCGTTATAAAAATATCCGGTGTCATAAAAATGTCAGAAATGGTGTCATAGCGACATGACCAAACGAGATCTGGTATCAGAATTCGTTTTAATAAGCATGAGTAATGATCCGGCATACGTCCGATTTCGGTGCTACCACTGGTCGTTCTTTTGTGGCCTCTGATATCAGAAATGGAAGGCGCCTGGCTTTTCCTTACCCTCGCAAGTCAGGATTAGTTCGTTATTACTTTACTTAGCGCTGATAGAAAAAAAACAAAGAAAGGCAACCACTGTACTACGAGTGAAATTGACGCACACACATGCAACAATATCCTTCCAGAGGACAAGACCAGTGACGTGGAACAGATGGACGACCTGATCCGATCACGATTGTGAGTACGCGGCCAATCCCGACCTGATCCGATCACGATTGTGAGTACGCGGGCCATCCCGACCTGATCCGATCACGATTGGTGAGTACGCGGCCATCCGACCTGATCCGATCACGATTGTGAGTAACGCGGCCATCCCGACCTGATCCGATCACGATTGTGAGTACGCGGCCATCCCGACCTGATCCGATCGCGATTGTGAGTACGCGGCCATCCCGACCTGATCCGATCACGATCGTGAGTACGCGGCCATCCCGACCTGATCCGATCGCGATTGTGAGTACGCGGCCATCCGACCTGATCCGATCACGATCGTGAGTACGCGGCCATCCCGACCTGATCCGATCGCGATTGTGAGTACGCGGCCATCCCGATTGCGCCGTCACGGCCGGTGACGTCGCAGACATGACCGCACCTTCAGCTGGCCACATGGGAGCGCAGTCTGGCCCATGTCATGATTTAGATCAATGGTCATTCCGGTCTGACCTCGCTCGTTGCCCATGGCGGGTGGCGTGCATACTGCACGTGTGCACACACGTGCAAGGCCGACCGCAAACCTGGTAGCGGTCCGTCACGACATGGCTTTCGGCCGCCTGAACGCTGGCCGACGCCGTCACCCTACGCTGACCCAACGTGTGCCGCAGGGTGAAGACAACCAGCTGGCGCGTGTTCACCATAGGGCAGCGTCTGGGACACGTCAACAAATCGCCGCAGCTCGGCCGGAGGGGCGCGCTGAACGTTCGAGCTGCTGGCGGCCGTGCGCACCGGCGCTCAACACCTCAACCAGGCCAGTGGCGGGCGCCAGCTACACGGCCCAGCACTTCCTCGACGGCCGGTACAAGCAGGTGCTGGGCGCCGGCGAAGTGGTACGTGCTGCATTTCGCCAGCGAGGCGCGGCCGGGCCGCGTGGAAACGGTGCGACTGGTGCGCCGTGCGGTCCGCTGCTCGTCGATGCGCAGCCCGGCTACGACCACGACCAGCTGGTGTATGTGGTCGTGCCTTACTACCGGCGGCCGGACGCGTTCGCCGAGTTCGCCGCCATGTTCGAGCAGCTCGTGGTCGCGCACCACGAGAACCTGCGGCTAGTCGTCATGTTCTACTGGCGCGGCCAGCCGGCGGCACCACGTGAGCAGCTGGCTCGCGAGCGGCGCCGCGTGGCCGACACGCTGCACCGACTGAACAAGCGCGCCCGCCGTCCGGTGGCGCGTCTGGTAGACCAGGAGGCCGAATTCTCGCGCGGCCACGCCCTGCTGCAAGGCGCACGCTCTTGGAAGGGTCACGACGACGTGCTGCTCTTCTTCTGCGACGTCGACATGTTCTTCGACACGCAGGCACTGCACCGGTGCCGCGCCAACACCGCCCCTGGCCGGCGCGTCTACTACCCGGTTGTGTTCAGCACATTCAGTCCGGAGCTCTACTTCCGCGCCTGGCGCAAGAAGCCAACCTCGCTCTGGCAGATGCAACCCAATAAGTGGCGACGTGGGTTTTTGGCGGGACTTCGGCTTCGGCATGACGTGTCAGTACAAGTCGGACTTTGACCGTGTGGCTGGCGAGTTCTTGGTGTCGGGAAGCTGGGGTGGCGAGGACGTCGTACTGTACAAGAAGTACAATCAGACGGAGCTGGAGATTGTTCGCGCGCCCGACCCAGGTCTCGTGCATATCTACCACCGCAAGCAGTGCGACCGCACTTGCTGGGCAAGAAGTACCACTCGTGTATGGGCTCCCTGAGGCACAGTGAGGCGTCGATGAAGACCTGGGCCCGCTTCGTGCAGCAGCTGAAGGCGGCGGCGGACGATTCGACGGCCGTGCACGACATGCTGGCGCTGGCGCTGGGGCCGGTCGGCGAGCTGGACGACGACGAAGAGGCGACCACGACCAAGACGAGCGTCATCTCGCCCGCCGACGCGCCGGTAACGTCCGGCCGAGGCGGCTGAGAGTGCGGCCGCACTGCAGGACTGGTGCCGCCAACTGCGCTCACGGCCACAGCGCGGGTCGCTGCCGTGGATAACGCCTGAGCCGGCTGAGCTTTTGTGCGTGTATGGTCGTGGACGTGTCGTCGAATGTATTGCGGCTGTACGAATGCTGTTTTGCGAAATAAATCCTTGGTCCCTGTCCACTGACTGCAGATCCAGAGCGAGGATGGCGTCACAGTGGGCCTGCTGACGCGTCAGCCGATCAGCCACGAATGGGTTGAACACTTAATATGTCACCTCCCGGCTCATATTTATTCACAGATCGTATTCACACCGGCTCGAAAGGAGGTGTTCCCAGGCTAGCTGTACCGGTACTCAAATGTGCAGGTCTTGCCACTGCCAGTGAGACCACAGACAACGTCCTGCCGCCGACCTGCCCAGAACGCTCCCCCAGCCGCCACGACGGCGTCACACAACGCCACACGCACCACGCGGCCCATGGACGCGCCGCGTTGTCTCGAGCCTGGCGGCCGGTCCCATCAGCGTGCAATATTGATGGGCCGACGGCGGTGGCTGACCAGGCTCCCACAGCCCGCTCAATGCGTCGCGACTGATGCACGGCGGCACGGCCTCAGCGGGCTCGTGAACGGCCGCGGGCCTTGGCGCCCTTGGTGGCACCCTTCTGCGCGCCGCGTACAATGTTCTTGTACTGGCCCTCGAACTTGGCCTTCTTCCTGTGGGCAGCGGAACAGGGAGAGGCATATGGTCAGTTGAGCGCCGCGTGGACTGAAGGTGCCGCCCGTCAGCTGAAGGGTCGGCTGCAAGCAGCCTACACCGCCCGCAACAGCAAGCCGATGGGCGACCCTAGCCGGGAGGCCCGATACGGTCTGAAGTGGCCCGTCTGCAATACAAACTCGGAGCAGCATTGCGGCAATGTCCACCAGGTGACCATGGGCGCTGATACAGGTGCACGTATATGATAAGATACACCGTGCGACCAGCAGAGAGCGAGGGAGAAAAGAGAGGGGAGAGAGAGAAGCGATCTGAGAGAGCGAGTGAGAGAGAGTCGAACCGAGAAGAGAGAAGAGGAGAGAGGGGGAGAGAGAGAGAGAGAGAGAGAGAGAGAGAGAGAGAGAGAGAGAGAGAGAGAGAGAGAGAGAGAGAGAGAGAGGAGAGAGAGAGAGAGAGAGAGAGAGAGAGAGAGAGAGAGAGAGTAGAGAGAGAGAGAGAGAGAGAAGAAGAAGAGAGAGAGAGAGAGATGAAGAGAGAGAGAGAGAAGAGAGAGAGAGAGAGAGAGAGAAGAAGAGAGAGAGAGAGAGAGAGAGGAGAGGAGAGAGAGAGAGAGAGAGAGAGAGAGAGAGAGGAGAGAGAGAGAGAGGAGAGAGAGAGAGAGAGAGAGCGAGAAGCGTAAGAGAGAGAGAGAGAGAAGAGCGAGAGAGAGGAGAGAGAGAGAGTAGAGAGAGAGAGAGAGAGAGAGAGACTGAGAGCGAGAGAGAGAGAGAGAGAGAGAGGAGAGAGAAGGAGAGAGAGAGAGAGAGAGAGAGAGAGACTGACATTACCAGCAGTGCAAAGCAACCGTCATTTCCTTCCATATCTCAGTAAACTTGAACAGGACGTCACAGCTTGTAAGTAAGCGCACCAGCACCAGTGACACATCTACTGCCACGGCAGTCTGGCTGCCGTGGCAGTAGTGATCTAAGTGATTTATTAAGTTTATTATTAAATCACTTTGAAGTGATTTAAGTAGTGATTTTAAATCACTTTGAAGTGATTTAAGCGGCTCTCGACCGAGCCTTATCGTGTGACGACGGTGTACCATCACCTGAAAATGATGACTGTGGCCATCGCTACCTAACTTCACACGCGGGTCCTCACGTCGTGATGAGCAAAAAGCAGGTGGCGAACCGAGGAGAAACTCACGTAAACCGTCCCGAAACCTTGCGGTTACCACTTCATCACGCGCAAATTATCCAAGGGCAGCCCAAACGAGGCCGGCCTGCCGTCTGGGCAGTAGGGGCAGCTGCGAGGTGGAGTGAGGTCCACAGTGCGACATGTAGCCGGCCGAGCGCCATCCCCGGCTAAACGGACGGCCCGCCGCCTCCGGCCGCCAGCCGTGCACTGCACGTCAACGGGTTAGTGGGTCAGGCGCGGCCGCGTGGCGTGCCCGTGCGGCCCGGCCACGCACGGGGAAAGCGAGCCGCCCGGGCTGCCACCGGCGCCAGTCAGCACGAACCGCCGCCCGCTGCCCCAGCGGACGCTGCGGCCAACGGGACATGCACTGGCGCCGACGCCCGGGGCTGGATAGTGTCCGGTCCGCCCGCACACCGTCGCCTCAGGCGCCCTGTGAATGTGTCAACGGCCGTGGTGCCACTTGCGTACCACCTTTTAACAGTGGGGTGACTACTTAAAAACATAAAAATCGGCCATCGATTTACGACCGTCACTGTCTGTTGTTGAGAGTTCAGTGATGTCTGGCAATCTGTATACGTGTTTGTGGTCACATATGTGTTGATAGCTGTGGAGACACTCCCTTGGGGCGCAGCTGGTTGTACAGCGAGGCATAATTGGTCCTCGTCAGCCTGATGAAAGTCCTTTCGAGCCCACGCACTAGTCATTGAGGTTCGTTGGATGAATCACAGATGACCTTCACGAGCGTCGGCATTAATTTTAAAATTACAAAAAACATCCGCATAACCGGGCATAAACAGCGCGAGCTGTTACAGGTCAGTCGGCACCGACCGCGCAGTTCTGTTGTCTCGAAATGTTGTGTAAACCTGGCCAACTGTACGGCTCCAACGTCTTTTGTTATCCAATGACACAAAACGCATCTCTGAAACGTTGTAACTTCATGAATGCGCATCCGTGCCGTGAATGGCGACTCTGGGAAAGCCACAACACGAACACACAAAATGAAATGTGCAATACCGAGGATAGGAAGGGCTGAAAAACACTAATATGGGCCAAACTATGCTTTAATATGGAACCGATTCTGCCTAAAGCGTACGTTAAAACACACATATACACACGCAAGCACGCACGCATGCATGCAGCATGCACGCACACACGCACTGTTGACCGCTGGACTTGCAAATACAAGACCCGGTTGGAATTCCAGGGATTCAAAGGAGACCCTTCGGGGTGTGGCACATAATTTGACGAGAGCCAAACACCATCGAATGCTTCTCAGGGCTTAGCAACACCTACCGACGACTGGGGATTCCATTGGCCGAAACGTTGTGTTATGCGTTGCAATACGTATGTGGAGTTAACAAACTTCAATATAACAGCAGGTCATAATTAAACGATGTCATAACGGTAAAGTAACGACTGTGCTGACGGAAGCAACAACGCCCATCTGTGCTAGCGGCGCGGCGACACTGGACGTTCCGTTAGCGGAGAGGCCACCGCCGCGGAACAGCCGCGACGGAACACTGCTCGCAGAGCGCAGGGTGACTTCGCTATCAGGTGGCTTAGTTTGCAAGAGAAAACTAAGCCACGAAAATGGGTTGTTAACACCGCGGCTGGACCAGGAAGCGCGCAGCAACACACGTGCAGGGAGCGCTAAACGGCCGTGAAACGCGTGGTATCAGCTTGTGCCGAAGAACGGGCGCTCAGAGCGGCCTCCAGACTCGTATCGGTCAACAATGGCCCACTTGTCTTTCAGCAGCGCATAGATTAGCGTGTCCGTGGGGGGTGCATGCGCAAACACAGGCCAGATAACGGGGCTTGTGCGTGCACACTGTGCACTGTGGCCGTGCTAGGGGCTGGTGAACGCTCAACAACGCATGGCGCTGCCCAATCGCTCGGCGTGCGCGCGAACACCGCCGACCACGTGCCATCCGATGGGAACGCGTGAGGGCTTGCGCCACGCTGCCCTATCCACGGAAGGTCCGCCACCACCAGCTTGGAAGAGTCGGATCTCAAGAGGTACACGGGGTAGCGCTACGTTACAGGGAGTGTTTTACATTTACATGGGATTTTGAACTGAAATAGCCATCTTGAAGACTTTTCGGTGCTGTTCACCATCCTGCCCTCCTAAGACCTAAGCCGCTCTAGTTTCTGAGCTACACGCCCGCGAAAATGGCAAAAGGTATGTCGGGGAGACTATTCAATGCCACCCTGTTACTCATGACGCGATAATAACGTCATTCAAACCCTGCCAATCCACAAGCCGAGTGGCGATTAATGCCAAGAACAATTTAATTGTCGAGGCGTTCATATCTGGCGTTCGTGAGCGCAATTTTCAGATACAACGGCCGTCAATTGACCCGCAATCAACGTTGTGCAAGGGACGATGACGCTATTATACTATAACACGCCGACGAGCATACTCATTCAACAAAGAATCGAGCCGTTTAGAGCAATCTTGTGTGTGTGATTGGGGCTTTACGACGCACTCAGCGACTGAGGCTATGTGGCGTCGCCTGCCTCTCACCCTGGCAGGAAGGGCGGGCACCGCGGGGAATCGAACCCCGTACCTCTGGTTTCCCAGACGCACAGAAGGCAACGCAGACGCGCTAACTACTACACTACCGACACCCTTAGAGCAATCTTGTCCCCTTAAAACCATAGTTACCCGTAGTTCTAAAGCGACTCCTCTCTCTCTCTCTCTCTCTCTCTCTCTCTCTCTCTCTCTCTCTCTCTCTCTCTCTCTCTCTCTCTCTCTCTCTCTCTCTCTCTCTCTCTCTCTCTCTCTCCTCTCTCTCTCTCTCTCTCTCTCTCTCTCTCTCTCTCTCTCTCTCTCTCTCTCTCTCTCTCTCTCTCTCTCTTTCCCGAGCGCACTTGTCCCTTTCAGCCGTGCATGACATTCTTGGCGATCTCTTGTGTCGGTCAACTGCGTGACAGTGCTCCGATGGCCCACTTCTGAGTGCAGTGCCTCCTGCCCCCCTTCTCCCGCCATGCACGCGGCCCGCGCCTCCCACGAAACAAAAACACAGCGCGCCGGCGGCGGTGTGAGAGCCTGCCGACCGCCGCGCGGCTGGCATGACGAGCACAGCGGCTGCCGACGCACTGCACGTGACGCCCCTCGGCGTGTCCCGGGGAGCGTTCACGTCCAACAGCACGTGGGGACGCGCTCCAGCGCATGCAGCGCGTAACGCAAGGGCGCTATCCCCAGGCCAATTTTCGCACCATGGGTGCCTACTCCGGACCACAAATGAAAGACACGATCGGGATCTGCACGCGGTGGATGTTCGCCAGGAACGGTATCGCAAACGCGATCAGCCGGCGCGAACCGGTGAAATCCAGACGAACGACTCTGAACAAGGCTGGCGAACGCCAAATCATGCCAATCACGGCTGTCAAAAATGATGCGATTATCACCTCGCAAAAAAACTAGGCGCAGCCCAGACATGAACGGCCGATGGTACGGCCAAATGACGTGGTATGTGCCGCCTGGCCGGGCCCCGGCGCCGTCGGTAGTCCACCGAGCTGGTGACCGACCCGTCTCAGGCTGGACACACGCACGCGGCCATTTGACAGGTCACATGTTGTGTTGTGTGTTACATCTGGAGATGCTTCAATCCCTGTGGCTATGACGGCCTCCCACATCTTATCATAGCTCTACAACAAAATGTCAGCAGCACGTTATGCGCATTGTGCATAACATGAAAAGTTCACGCTCACGCACGGTATGAGCCTAGCCACACGCTCACTTAGCAGAAACAGCCATCTTTTAAGGCTGCCGTTTCTTAACAGTTGGTCACCTTGGCATTGAACACTCGAGGACGATAAATCCGTCACATCCCATGCCAGTGTGTTCCACCTCTTTGTGCTTCGGGAGGATTTGATTGTTTCCTGTTTTCTGGCTGTCCCAATGGCAGCTGCAGCCTATCGTCTTATTTGGTGTTTGGCGCGCGGCTACCAACGTTTCTCGAGAACAAGTCTGCCAAACCCTCGGGACTTTTGTCCTTACCGCGTGGTACGTGACGATGCCTTCATAATACCCCACCAATTATTCGATATCTGCCCGCTTAGTTTCGCCTTAGCCTCACTGCATTTTTTCAGATAAGTAATAACTCGGGTCGCAAAACGTTAGATCTGGTCTAATATTGTTTTGTTATTTTCCCTATGGTAGCTGTTACGCTCAGGCAGTACGACAGGTGTGGTAAGACACGTGACTTTACCTCGTGACAAGTTACCACACGAGCAGCAAGAGTATCAGGCAGAAGACAGTGATGATGCGCAAGATCTGTAAGAAGACCTGTGCGGGCTCTTGTTACCTCGCCTGTATGTCCTGCCACGCTAAATAGCGAACAAAAAGTACGAACGACTTAACATCCTGCATGGAAGTTGTTAAAAAAAACGAATATTTCGGAAAGAGGTGGAACAAGGCGTGCGAATCCCACTTGATGTAGTCTGTCAAGAAAGCCAAGACGGTGATTCCACCCCACGCGATATCGTGGCGGGCCTGCGGGCGGGCGGGCCTTCTCCAACGCGGCCCTCAGGGCGCCGCAGTCCCTCCCATCGAGAGCCGGAGACGTCCCTGCTAATGGCGGGGGTGCTCAGTGCCCTGGGGGCTGTGGAAGTTCCTTGGAAACCCCGCCGCCGTCAGGGCCAGCGGGCCCTGTCCACACGGAAGGTGAGCTAGGATTGCTATCTGATGGATAAGCGCTGCGTGTGAGATCGTAGGGCGAGCGTGGTGAGTCTAGTGGGTAAGCATTGCTAGCCATCTACTTCGAGGCGAGCGTGGTGAGTCTAGTGGGTAAGCATTGCCAGCTATCTACTTCGAGGCGAGCGTGGTGAGTCTAGTGGGTAAGCATTGCTAGCTTTCTACTTCGAGGCGAGCGTGGTGAGTCTAGTGGGTAAGCATTGCCAGCTATCTACTTCGAGGCGAGCGTGGTGAGTCTAGTGGGTAAGCATTGCTAGCCATCTACTTCGAGGCGAGCGTGGTGAGTCTAGTGGGTAAGCATTGCCAGCTATCTACTTCGAGGCGAGCGTGGTGAGTCTAGTGGGTAAGCATTGCTAGCTTTCTACTTCGAGGCGAGCGTGGTGAGTCTAGTGGGTAAGCACTGCCAGCTATCTACTTCGAGGCGAGCGTGGTGAGTCTAGTGCGTAAGCATTGCTAGCCATCTACTTCGAGGCGAGCGTGGTGAGTCTAGTGGGTAAGCATTGCTAGCCATCTACTTCGAGGCGGGCGTGGTGAGTCTAGTGGGTAAGCATTGCCAGCTATCTACTTCGAGGCGAGCGTGGTGAGTCTAGTGGGTAAACATTGCTAGCCATCTACCTCGAGGATGCGTAGTGAGTCTAGTGGGTAAGCATTGCCAGTCATCTTCTTCGAGGCGAGCGTGGTGAGTCTAGTGGGTAAGCATTGCTAGCCATCTACTACGAGGCGAGCGTGGTGAGTCTAGTGGGTAAGCATTGCCAGCCATCTTCTTCGAGGCGAGCGTGGTGAGTCTAGTGGGTAAGCATTGCTAGCCATCTACTTCGACTTGACTAGCGACTAGAACCGCTTGCTGCAACAGCACGGGAACTCCGCGGCTATCAAATATACCGAAGGTAAGTGTTCAGGGCTCCTGATACTGATGATTCTGGCAGAAGCATCAGTGGAAAGAGGATGGCTCCTGACGACAGGAAGGTTATGAGCTGTCGGCCGGCACCTTATGAACAGATCAATGAGCTCAACACTTCCTGTTGCTGTGGGAGAGCTTGTTAATACAACAAACCACCAGGCCATGGGGCAGAGTGTGGGGGGGGGGGGGGGGGACTCCTGGGCCGGTGAGTCAAATCACTGACGCTCAACAAACCACCAGGCCCTGAGGCAGAGTGGGGGGGGGGGACTCCTGGGCCGGTGAGTCAAATCACGGACGCTCAACAAACCACCAGGCCATGGGGCAGAGTGGGGGGGGGGGACTCCTGGGCCGGTGAGTCAAATCACGGACGCTTAGCAGCTCTTCTCGCACAACCGTGGGGAAAGCAAAAGCCGCGAGCATCCAGTCTCAGACTCACAAACCAACAACTCGCAGCCAAATTCTTCCCGAGTGTTATGAGCGGCGGTACAGTACACATTGCCTGGTCACTGCTTAGCGTAGTCATGGTTGCGTCGCTGCACCCACTAAATACCTCGAAGGCCCACAATTTAGCCATGCATATTGAGTTACGACCACATTACTCAATTTAACAAAGTACGACTACATTGCATTGCAATCAATTACAACGAAGAATGCATACAATAACAGCTAACGTTGGCCCTCGTTGGACCACCATGCCCGGCTGGCGTGCTGATACACTTCTGATGCCCCCACACACTGACGCCACCCAGGGGTGGCGTGCTGATACACTTCTGATGCCCAAACACTGACGTCACCCAGGGGTGGCGCCAAGTGGCCAAACGGCAGGGGCATGTGCTCCCCGACGAACTCGAACTTCAATGATCGAATCCGCAGTTGGCAATGTTATGCAGTTGGCGATGTCGCAGTTCGCAGTAACGTTCGTAACGCAGATGGCAATGCGCAAAAGCAATGTATCTAAAATACCCGGTTCTGTTGTCATCTGTTGTAAGCCCATCCCCCCCCCCCCAAAAGGAAAAAATTAGGCCATCGAACGATGGAGCTACGCATTTCTGCGGCCCGCACGATTGGTATCTGATCGTGGGACGAGGCCCATGAGTGCAAGCTATCCCCCTGCAGATGGGTCATTAGCCCTCGGCCCAGCGGCGGCCGTGCTCCTCGGGCCGCTCTGTGCCGGTCCTCGTCCCCGGCAGCCCCGGCAGCCCAGCCCGGCCCGTCACTGACCGTTTGTTGAGCGTGCTCCTCTTGAGCGGCACGTAGGCGTATGGATCGGGCCGGCCGGCACGCTTCACATCGCCACGACCCTTCTTGGAGGCGTACTCGGCGCCGGGCCGGCTGGCCGCCGACCGGCCCGACCGCGACGACTTGGCCGACGCCGTCGACGCGCCGCCCGTCGACCAGCTCGAGCGGCCCGACTTGACCGAGGCGGCGCCGCCGACGCGACGGTGGATGCCGCCACCGCCCGCTGTCGACACAAGCCCAGTTAGAGGCGTCTCACGTTGCAAACGCAAGTGCTGGCGGCGATGGACGGTGGCGTCCGGGTCCGGCGAGCTCTGAGAGCAGCACCAGCCCCGGCTGCCGACGGCGCCGGTGGCAGCGGCCAGAGCCACACTGGCGCGACGCTCAGCCCCCAGCAGCAGCGCTCGCAACACCCTCTGTCCAAAACGCCAGGGCTGAATGTGACCCGGACAGCACACCTACAGCAGGCGCAATAGACGGCCGGGAGCGCAAGACGGCGGTGGGCAAGCCAAGCACGCGCCGGCGGCCGCTTACCAAGGTACTTCGAGGAGGACGGCTCGGAGGCGGAGCCCTGGCTGGAGGCGTCCAGCTTCCTCTTCCGGCGGCCGGCCGTGTTGCGGATGGCCTCCATGAACTGGTCGGGCTCCTCTGCGGACGACACGGCCCGCTGTTGTGACACGGTTCTGGATACCAGCGGCGGACCGGTACGACAGTTGGACAGCAATGCGCCGCTCACACCCCGCGGCCCTAATGTATGGCTATGGTGGCAATAATGCACACTTTGTACAATGAACCGAATCGATTTCCGTCAAAACCTAATGAAGGACACCATAAATGCGACAGACACACTAACAATGGCTACAGTGGTTAGTTATTAAGTAGGGGTGCGTCAGCTGTATTGGTTATTTGCGCCAACGGCTACAGTGGGTAACCAAGGTGATGATTCGTCTCTTGCCTCGGGTATAACATACATGGGGCACCCAACATATATGGGATATAGGCTCTAGCCCACGCTCGTACGGTACAGACTGCAGCTCGGCTGCGCCAACCACGACAGCCCGGCCCAGCGGGCGAGCGGAACCTGTCGTCACCGACGGCAGGCGAAGCGGCGCCGCAAGGCCGCTGCCGGCCAACGGACGACAGTGAGCGGCGGCGGTCGAACGATTCAATAGGCAGCCTCGCTGATGACCCGCACCTCAAGAGGCGCGACCCCGAGCCCTGCGGCGCACGGCAGGCGCCCCTCCCCGCGTGTTCGGTTCGGACCGGTGCGGAGTGGTGCGATGCCCACAAGCTACAGCCAGCGTCTGCCGATGCCCACAAACTACAGCCAGCGTCTGTGGATGCCCTGTATTGGTTATATCGGCATTCATTGGCATATCATCGGCATATCATCGACAGTCTGCCGACGCCGATTGCATTGGCTGCATCAGAGTTCAGAGGCCCCGGCGCAGCCGGCATTCTAAGCCGGGTTCCCCGCGTGCTAATCCGGCGCGCATATCATCCGGTCAGTACACGCCCTTCGTCGTGATGAGCAATAAATGAAATCAAATCGGTTTTCTACGATCAGGATGTGCAGTGAATGTGGGTACCAAACGAAGGTCAAGGTACAAGGCGAGCGGGCATGGTCGGTGGCTCGGGAGACAGCAGACGCGGGGCGTCACAAGGCCAGTGGGCAGGGTCGGTGGCTCGGGAGACAGCAGACGCGGGGCGTCACAAGGCCAGTGGGCAGGGTCGGTGGCTCGGGAGACAGCAGACGCGGGGTGTCACAAGGCCAGTGGGCAGGGTCGGTGGCTCGGGAGACAGCAGACGCGGGGCGGCACAAGGCCATGGGCAGGGTCGGTGCTCGGGAGACAGCAGACGCGGGGTTGTCACAAGGCCGTGGGCAGGTCGGTGGCTCGGGAAAAGACGCGGGGCGTCACAAGGCCAGTGGCAGGGTCCGGTGGCTCGGGAGGCAGCAGACGCGGGGCGTCACAAGGCCAGTGGGCAGGGTCGGTGGCTCGGGAGACAGCAGGACCGCGGGGTTCACAAGGCCAGTGGGCAGGGTCGGTGGCTCGGGAGACAGCAGACGCGGGGCGTCACAAGGCCAGTGGGCAGGGTCGGTGGCTCGGGAGGCAGCAGACGCGGGGTCACAAGGCCAGTGGGCAGGGTCGGTGGCTCGGGAGACAGCAGACGCGGGGCGTCACAAGGCCAGTGGGGCCGGGTCGGTGGCTCGGGAGGCAGCAGACGCGGGGCGTCACAAGGGCCAGTGGGCAGGGTCGGTGGCTCGGGAGACAGCAGACGCGGGGTGTCACAAGGCCAGTGGGCAGGGTCGGTGGCTCGGGAGACAGCAGACGCGGGGCAACACTCAGTTCAGCGATGGGGTTAAGAACAAGGTTGGGTTGGCTAAAAACTCTGTTCCCCCAAACACCACTAGCTCCAGCTCAAAACTCAGCTCCCCCAAACACCACCAGCTCCAGCTCAAAACTCAGCTCCCCTAAACACCACCAGCTCCAGCTAAAAACTCTGTTCCCCCAAACACCACCAGCTCCAGCTCAAAACTCAGCTCCCCTAAACACCACCAGCTCCAGCTCAAAACTCAGCTCCCCTAAACACCACCAGCTCCAGCTCAAAACTCTGCTCCCCTAAACACCACCAGCCCCAGCTCAAAACTCTGCTCCCCCAACACCACCAGCTCCAGCTCAAAACTCTCTGCTCCCCCAAACACCACCAGCCCCAGCTCAAAACTCAGCTCCCCCAAACACCACCAGCCCCAGCTCAAAACTCTGCTCCCCCAAACACCACCAGCCCCAGCTCAAAACTCTTGCTTCCCCCCAACACCCACCAGCCCCAGCTCAAAACTCTGCTCCCCCCAAACACCACCAGCCCCAGCTCAAAACTCTGCTCCCCTAAACACCACCAGCCCCAGCTCAAAACTCAGCTCCCCAAAACACCACCAGCCCCAGCTCAAAACTCTGCTCCCCTAACACCACCCAGCCCCAGCTCAAAACTCTGTTCCCCAAAACACCACCAGCCCCAGCTCAAAACTCTGCTCCCCCAAACACCACCCAACCCCAGCTCAAAACTCTGCTCCCCCAAAACACCACCAAGCTCCAGCTCAAAACTCTGCTCCCCCAAACACCACCAGCTCCAGCTCAAAACTCAGCTCCCCCAAACACCACCAGCCCCAGCTCAAACTCTGCTCCCCCAAACACCACCAGCCCCAGCTCAAAACTCAGCTCCCCCAAACACCACCAGCCCCAGCTCAAAACTCAGCTCCCCCAAACACCACCAACCCCAGCTCCAAACTCTGCTCCCCCAAACACCACCAGCCCCAGCTCAAAACTCTGCTCCCCCAAACACCACCAGCCCCAGCTCAAAACTCTGTTCCCCCAAACACCACCAGCCCCAGCTTGTCCTTTACGTGTTCTGGCTCGGCCGCCATGCGTTCAATGCAACGGCGCGCGTCGTAGCTTACTCCGTACGTCCAAAGGCGAGCTCGCCCTTCATGTATGGGGGCGTTCAGTGATCGGATCGATAGGGCAAACACAGCTGAGTGACCAAGGCATACAGTACATCTGTGTGCCATTCAAATGCTGGCGAAGTATGATGTGTAGCTTGCGCAACAGCCACCTGGTAACGATGGCAACATTGACCTCCTGGGCGTCGCCCAAACTGCTCGAGAAAACAGCAACCGACTGTGTGTCTCCGTGAACCCAACGTCAACAGGTCGAACGAGCGGATGCACAAAAGGAAACGGGACCGGCCAAATCAACCGAAAAGACGTGGACGACTTCATAGTCAAGCTCGGTCGCAGTGCGTTGCAAATGCCGTGGTTTAAATGCAAACGAAAAGCATGGCAGGGACGGCGTATCAAGTGATTATCACATGGGTGCTATGTCATGACGTTAGGGAGAACAAACCTCCGAAACAAGAGGCTTCAGTCATTTTTAAGCAGTCAACGGCGATGTTTGTCCGAAAGCCGTTAGCAAGACTATGTTTGTTACGCGCGGTGATTGAGATATACAGTTTGGTACCTTGAGCCACATCGAGTTTGGTCCTTCGATATGCTACTTTCTATTACAGGATGAATCATTACAGACGGTTACCTAGGTCACATCGACACAAAGACCACGCAGACACACGGACTTACGGAGAGCGCCCGCGAGTGCCGCGGTCCTCGTGATCGCCGTGTGGAAGCCGAACCAATGTTCCCCAACTGGCATAGTCCACCCTGACATAACGGGGGACCATCTTACCATATCCCGCACAGAAAATATCGGAAGCGTTTTAGCGCCACCGTAGTATCATCACGCCTACCAAACAGCGGCATACCAGGCATCAGCTTCAATATCAGGGATCAGTTGAGCTTTCAAACTGATTGCAAACTGCACAAACTGACCTAGTTAAGAAATAATACTGGAACAGAAAACATACACTCTCAGTCACTCAAGTCATGCCAAAGAAGCTACCCCCGAGCCTTCGCGCACCATTAGTCCAGGGCCTTCCACCCTACCGCCAACTGCTCGACGGAATAAGCCGGCAAGTAACAAATGGATTAGCCCTGTATACATCTTGTACACATCTTAGGGTTTTTGTTCTGCCACTTTGTTGCTTGTGCACACCGACTGATGTCCTAAAACGACTGAGTTCTAGGTTCACCGAGGTCTCCTCGTTTGACAGGGAACAAACTGCCACATGGCAAGAAGGGAAGGCACAAGAATGCGTTGTTAAAGATCGCCGCTGACACGCAGATGCTGGAAGAGGTCTTTTCACCAAGCCCCACACATACATAAAAATATATTTAAGCACTGGCTTACGCTGCACGCATATCTAAATCACAAGGATAAACATGTAGATGGCGGTGTAGATAATCTGAACTTGAAATGGGGATGAAACAGGTTAGATCAAGGCTCTTGCTATCGTTGCCTACTGGTTGCTGGCACATGGCCAGATGTGTCCGAGCTGATTAAGTCCTCGCTTGTGTCATCTTATTACGTAAGCGTCCGCCAGGTATGACACGGCTACATGTCCCTGACAAGTCCTCGCTTGTGTCATCTTATTACGTAAGCGTCCGCCAGGTATGACACGGCTACATGTCCCTGACAAGTCCTCGCTTGTGTCATCTTATTACGTAAGCGTCCGCCAGGTATGACACGGCTACATGTCCCTGACAAGTCCTCGCTTGTGTCATCTTATTACGTAAGCGTCCGCCAGGTATAACACGGCTACACGTCCCTGACAAGTTCTCGCTTGTGTCATCTTATTACGTAAGCGTCCGCCAGGTATAACACGGCTACACGTCCCTGACAAGTCCTCGCTTGTGTCATCTTATTACGTAAGCGTCCGCCAGGTATAACCGGCTACACGTCCCTGACAAGTCCTCGCTTGTGTATCTTATTACGTAAGCGTCCGCCAGGTATAACACGGCTACATGTCCCCTGACAAGTCCTCGCTTGTGTCATCTTATTACGTAAGCGTCCGCATGTAAACACGGCTACACGTCCTGACAGTCCTCGCTTGTGTCATCTTATTACGTAAGCGTCCGCCAGGTATACAACGGCTACACGTCCCTGACAAGTCCTCGCTTGCGTCATCTTATTACGTAAGCGTCCGCCAGGTATAACACGGCTACACGTCCCTGACCATGCCCGCGCC
>NW_023597054.1:3697748-3708419 GCF_011947565.3 Pollicipes pollicipes
TCTCGCTCTCTCTCTCTCTCTCTCTCTCTCTCTCTTCTCTCTCTCTCTCTCTCTCTCTCTCTCTCTCTCTCTCTCTCTCTCTCTCTCTCTTCTCTCTCTCTCTCTCTCTCTCTTCTCTCTCTCTCTCTCTCTCTCTCTCTCTCTCCTCTCTCTCTCTTCCCGAGCGCACTTGTCCCTTTCAGCCGTGCATGACATTTTGGCGATCTCTTGTGTCGGTCAACTGCGTGACAGTGCTCCGATGGCCCACTTCTGAGTGCAGTGCCTCCTGCCCCCTTCTCCCGCCATGCACGCGGCCCGCGCCTCCCACGAAACAAAACACAGCGCGCCGGCGGCGGTGTGAGAGCTGCCGACCGCCGCGCGGCTGGCATGACGAGCACGCGGCTGCCGACGCACTGCACGTGACGCCCCTCGGCGTGTCCCGGGGAGCGTTCACGTTCCAACAGCACGTGGGGACGCGCTCCAGCGCATGCAGCGCGTAACGCAAGGGCGCTATCCCCAGGCCAATTTCGCACCCATGGGTGCCTACTCCGGACCACAAATGAAAGACACGATCGGGATCTGCACGCGGTGGATGTTCGCCAGGAACGGTATCGCAAACGCGATCAGCCGGCGCGAACCGGTGAAATCCAGACGAACGACTCTGAACAAGGCTGGCGAACGCCAAATCATGCCAATCACGGCTGTCAAAAATGATGCGATTATCACCTCGCAAAAAAACTAGGCGCAGCCCAGACATGAACGGCCGATGGTACGGCCAAATGGCGTGGTATGTGCCGCCTGGCCGGGCCCCGGCGCCGTCGGTAGTCCACCGAGCTGGTGACCGACCCGTCTCAGGCTGGACACACGCACGCGGCCATTTGACAGGTCACATGTTGTGTTGTGTGTTACATCTGGAGATGCTTCAATCCCTGTGGCTATGACGGCCTCCCACATCTTATCATAGCTCTACAACAAAATGTCAGCAGCACGTTATGCGCATTGTGCATAACATGAAAAGTTCACGCTCACGCACGGTATGAGCCTAGCCACACGCTCACTTAGCAGAAACAGCCATCTTTTAAGGCTGCCCTTTCTTAACAGTTGGTCACCTTGGCATTGAACACTCGAGGACGATAAATCCGTCACATCCCATGCCAGTGTGTTCCACCTCTTTGTGCTTCGGGAGGATTTGATTGTTTCCTGTTTTCTGGCTGTCCCAATGGCAGCTGCAGCCTATCGTCTTATTTGGTGTTTGGCGCGCGGCTACCAACGTTTCTCGAGAACAAGTCTGCCAAACCCTCGGGACTTTTGTCCTTACCGCGTGGTACGTGACGATGCCTTCATAATACCCCACCAATTATTCGATATCTGCCTGCTTAGTTTCGCCTTAGCCTCACTGCATTTTTTCAGATAAGTAATAACTCGGGTCGCAAACGTTAGATCTGGTCTAATATGTTTTGTTATTTTCCCTATGTAGCTGTTACGCTCAGGCAGTACGACAGGTGTGGTAAGACACGTGACTTTACCTCGTGACAAGTTACCACACGAGCAGCAAGAGTATCAGGCAGAAGACAGTGATGATGCGCAAGATCTGTAAGAAGACCTGTGCGGGCTCTTGTTACCTCGCCTGTATGTCCTGCCACGCTAAATAGCGAACAAAAAGTACGAACGACTTAACATCCTGCATGGAAGTTGTTAAAAAAACGAATATTTCGGAAAGAGGTGGAACAAGGCGTGCGAATCCCACTTGATGTAGTCTGTCAAGAAAGCCAAGACGGTGATTCCACCCCACGCGATATCGTGGCGCTCTCCAACGCGGCCCTCAGGGCGCCGCAGTCCCTCCCATCGAGAGCCGGAGACGTCCCTGCTAATGGCGGGGGTGCTCAGTGCCCTGGCGGCTGTGGAAGTTCCTTGGAAACCCCGCCGCCGTCAGGGCCAGCGGGCCCTGTCCACACGGAAGGTGAGCTAGGATTGCTATCTGATGGATAAGCGCTGCGTGTGAGATCGTAGGGCGAGCGTGGTGAGTCTAGTGGGTAAGCATTGCCAGCCATCTACTTCGAGGCGAGCGTGGTGAGTCTAGTGGGTAAGCATTGCCAGCTATCTACTTCGAGGCGAGCGTGGTGAGTCTAGTGGGTAAGCATTGCTAGCCATCTACTTCGAGGCGAGCGTGGGTGAGTCTAGTGGGTAAGCATTGCTAGCCATCTACTTCGAGGCGAGCGTGGTGAGTCTAGTGGGTAAGCATTGCCAGGTTATCTACTTCGAGGCGAGCGTGGTGAGTCTAGTGGGTAAGCATTGCTAGCTTTCTACTTCGAGGCGGAGCGTGGTGAGTCTAGTGGGTAAGCACTGCCAGCTATCTACTTCGAGGCGAGCGTGGTGAGTCTAGTGGGTAAGCATTGCTAGCCATCTACTTCGAGGCGAGCGTGGTGAGTCTAGTGGGTAAGCATTGCTAGCCATCTACTTCGAGGCGGGCGTGGTGAGTCTAGTGGGTAAGCATTGCCAGCTATCTACTTCGAGGCGAGCGTGGTGAGTCTAGTGGGTAAACATCGCTAGCCATCTACTTCGACTTGACTAGCGACTAGAACCGCTTGCTGCAACAGCACGGGAACTCCGCGGCTATCAAATATACCGAAGGTAAGTGTTCAGGGCTCCTGATACTGATGATTCTGGCAGAAGCATCAGTGGAAAGAGGATGGCTCCTGACGACAGGAAGGTTATGAGCTGTCGGCCGGCACCTTATGAACAGATCAATGAGCTCAACACTTCCTGTTGCTGTGGGAGAGCTTGTTACTACAACAAACCACCAGGCCCTGGACAGAGTGGGGGGGGGGGACTCCTGGGCCGGTGAGTCAAATCACGGACGCTCAACCAAACCACCAGGCCATGGGGCAGAGTGGGGGGGGGGGGGGACTCCTGGGCCGGTGAGTCAATCACTGACGCTCAACAAACCACCAGGCCCTGGGACAGAGTGGGGGGGGGGGGACTCCTGGGCCGGTGAGTCAAATCACTGACGCTCAACAAACCACCAGGCCATGGGACAGAGTGGGGGGGGGGACTCCTGGGCCGGTGAGTCAAATCACTGACGCTCAACAAACCACCAGGCCATGGGGCAGAGTGGGGGGGGGGGACTCCTGGGCCGGTGAGTCAAATCACTGACGCTCAACAAACCACCAGGCCATGGGGCAGAGTGTGTGGGGGGGGGACTCTGGGCCGGTGAGTCAAATCACTGACGCTCAACAAACCACCAGGCCATGGGGCAGAGTGTGTGGGGGGGGGGGACTCCTGGGCCGGTGAGTCAAATCACGGACGCTTAGCAGCTCTTCTCGCACAACCGTGGGGAAAGCAAAAGCCGCGAGCATCCAGTCTCAGACTCACAAACCAACAACTCGCAGCCAAATTCTTCCCGAGTGTTATGAACGGCGGTACAGTACACATTGCCTGGTCACTGCTTAGCGTAGTCATGGTTGCGTCGCTGCACCCACTAAATACCTCGAAGGCCCACAATTTAGCCATGCATATTGAGTTACGACCACATTACTCAATTTAACAAAGTACGACTACATTGCATTGCAATCAATTACAACGAAGAATGCATACAATAACAGCTAACGTCGGCCCTCGTTGGACCACCATGCCCGGCTGGCGTGCTGATACACTTCTGATGCCCCCACACACTGACGCCACCCAGGGGTGGCGTGCTGATACACTTCTGATGCCCAAACACTGACGTCACCCAGGGGTGGCGCCAAGTGGCCAAAGGGCAGGGGCATGTGCTCCCCGACGAACTCGAACTTCAATGATCGAATCCGCAGTTGGCAATGTTATGCAGTTGGCGATGTCGCAGTTCGCAGTAACGTTCGCAACGCAGATGGCCATGCGCAAAAGCAATGTATCTAAGATACCCGGTTCTGTTGTCATCTGTTGTAAGCCCATCCCCCCCCCCAAAAGAAAAAATTAGGCCATCGAACGATGGAGCTACGCATTTCTGCAGCCCGCACGATTGGTATCTGATCGTGGGACGAGGCCCATGGGTGCAAGCTATCCCCCTGCAGATGGGTCATCAGCCCTCGGCCCAGCGGCGGCCGTGCTCCTCGGGCCGCTCTGTGCCGGTCCTCGTCCCCGGCAGCCCCGGCAGCCCAGCCCGGCCCGTCACTGACCGTTTGTTGAGCGTGCTCCTCTTGAGCGGCACGTAGGCGTATGGATCGGGCCGGCCGGCACGCTTCACATCGCCACGACCCTTCTTGGAGGCGTACTCGGCGCCGGGCCGGCTGGCCGCCGACCGGCCCGACCGCGACGACTTGGCCGACGCCGTCGACGCGCCGCCCGTCGACCAGCTCGAGCGGCCCGACTTGACCGAGGCGGCGCCGCCGACGCGACGGTGGATGCCGCCACCGCCCGCTGTCGACACAAGCCCAGTTAGAGGCGTCTCACGTTGCAAACGCAAGTGCTGGCGGCGATGGACGGTGGCGTCCGGGTCCGGCGAGCTCTGAGAGCAGCACCAGCCCCGGCTGCCGACGGCGCCGGTGGCAGCGGCCAGAGCCACACTGGCGCGACGCTCAGCCCCCAGCAGCAGCGCTCGCAACACCCTCTGTCCAAAACGCCAGGGCTGAATGTGACCCGGACAGCACACCTACAGCAGGCGCAATAGACGGCCGGGAGCGCAAGACGGCGGTGGGCAAGCCAAGCACGCGCCGGCGGCCGCTTACCAAGGTACTTCGAGGAGGACGGCTCGGAGGCGGAGCCCTGGCTGGAGGCGTCCAGCTTCCTCTTCCGGCGGCCGGCCGTGTTGCGGATGGCCTCCATGAACTGGTCGGGCTCCTCTGCGGACGACACGGCCCGCTGTTGTGACACGGTTCTGGATACCAGCGGCGGACCGGTACGACAGTTGGACAGCAATGCGCCGCTCACACCCCGCGGCCCTAATGTATGGCTATGGTGGCAATAATGCACACTTTGTACAATGAACCGAATCGATTTCCGTCAAAACCTAATGAAGGACACCATAAATGCGACAGACACACTAACAATGGCTACAGTGGTTAGTTATTAAGTAGGGGTGCGTCAGCTGTATTGGTTATTTGCGCCAACGGCTACAGTGGGTAACCAAGGTGATGATTCGTCTTTTGCCTCGGGTATAACATACATGGGGCACCCAACATATATCGGATATAGGCTCTAGCCCACGCTCGTACGGTACAGACTGCAGCTCGGCTGCGCCAGCCACGACAGCCCGGCCCAGCGGGCGAGCGGAACCTGTCGTCACCGACGGCAGGCGAAGCGGCGCCGCAAGGCCGCTGCCGGCCAACGGACGACAGTGAGCGGCGGCGGTCGAACGATCCAATAGGCAGCCTCGCTGATGACCCGCACCTCAAGAGGCGCGACCCCGAGCCCTGCGGCGCACGGCAGGCGCCCCTCCCCGCGTGTTCGGTTCGGACCGGTGCGGAGCGGTGCGATGCCCACAAGCTACAGCCAGCGTCTGCCGATGCCCACAAACTACAGCCAGCGTCTGTGGATGCCCTGTATTGGTTATATCGGCATTCATCGGCATATCATCGGCATATCATCGACAGTCTGCCGACGCCGATTGCATTGGCTGCATCAGAGTTGAGGCCCCGGCGCAGCCGGCATTCTAAGCCGGGTTCCCCGCGTGCTAATCCGGCGCGCATATCATCCGGTCAGTACACGCCCTTCGTCGTGATGAGCGATGAATGAAATCAAATCGGTTTTCTACGATCAGGATGTGCAGTGAATGTGGGTACCAAACGAAGGTCAAGGTACAAGGCCAGTGGGCAGGGTCGGTGGCTCGGGAGACAGCAGACGCGGGGTGTCACAAGGCCAGTGGGCAGGACCGGTGGCTCGGGAGACAGCAGACGCGGGGTGTCACAAGGCCAGTGGGCATGGTCGGTGGCTCGGGAGACAGCAGACGCGGGGTGTCACAAGGCCAGTGGGCAGCGTCGGTGGCTCGGGAGACAGCAGACGCGGGGCAACACTCAGTTCAGCGATAGGGTTAAGAACAAGGTTGGGTTGGCTAAAAACTCTGCTCCCCCAAACACCACCAGCCCCAGCTCAAAACTCAGCTCCCCCAAACACCACCAGCCCCAGCTCAAAACTCAGCTCCCCCAAACACCACTAGCTCCAGCCCAAAACTCAGCTCCCCCAAACACCACCAGCCCCAGCTCAAAACTCTGCTCCCCCAAACACCACTAGCTCCAGCTCAAAACTCAGCTCCCCCAAACACCACCAGCCCCAGCTCAAAACTCTGCTCCCCCAAACACCACTAGCTCCAGCTCAAAACTCAGCTCCCCCAAACACCACCAGCCCCAGCTTTTCCTTTACGTGTTCTGCCTCGGCCGCCATGCGTTCAATGCAACGGCGCGCGTCGTAGCTTACTCCGTACGTCCAAAGGCGAGCTCGCCCTTCGTGTATGGGGGCGTTCAGTGATCGGATCGATGGGGCAAACACAGCTGAGTGACCAAGGCATACAGTACATCTGTGTGCCATTCAAATGCTGGCGAAGGATGATGTGTAGCTTGCGCAACAGCCACCTGGTAACGATGGCAACATTGACCTCCTGGGCGTCGCCCAAACTGCTCGAGAAAACAGCAACCGACTGTGTGTCTCCGTGAACCCAACGTCAACAGGTCGAACGAGCGGATGCACAAAAGGAAACGGGACCGGCCAAATCAACCGAAAAGACGTGGACGACTTCATAGTCAAGCTCGGTCGCAGTGCGTTGCAAATGCCGTGGTTTAAATGCAAACGAAAAGCATGGCAGGGACGGCGTATCAAGTGATTATCACATGGGTGTTATGTCATGACGTTAGGGAGAACAAACCTCCGAAACAAGAGGCTTCAGTCATTTTTAAGCAGTCAACGGCGATGTTTGTCCGAAAGCCGTTAGCAAGACTATGTTTGTTACGCGCGGTGATTGAGATATACAGTTTGGTACCTTGAGCCACATCGAGTTTGGTCCTTCGATATGCTACTTTCTATTACAGGATGAATCATTACAGACGGTTACATAGGTCACATCGACACAAAGACCACGCAGACACACGGACTTACGGAGAGCGCCCGCGAGTGCCGCGGTCCTCGTGATCGCCGTGTGGAAGCCGAACCAATGTTCCCCAACTGGCATAGTCCACCCTGACATAACGGGGGGCCATCTTACCATATCCCGCATAGAAAATATCGGAAGCGTTTTAGCGCCACCGTAGTATCATCACGCCTACCAAACAGCGGCATACCAAGCATCAGCTTCAATGTCAGGAATCAGTTGAGCTTTCAAACTGATTGCAAACTGCACAAACTGACCTAGTTACGAAATAATACTGGAACAGAAAACATACACTCTCAGTCACTCAAGTCATGCCAAAGAAGCTACCCCCGAGCCTTCGCGCACCATTACTCCAGGGCCTTCCACCCTACCGCCAACTGCTCGACGGAATAAGCCGGCAAGTAATAAATGGATTAGCCCTGTATACATCTTGTACACATCTTAGGGTTTTTGTTCTGCCACTTTGTTGCTTGTGCACACCGACTGATGTCCTAAAACGACTGAGTTCTAGGTTCACCGAGGTCTCCTCGTTTGACAGGGAACAAACTGCCACATGGCAAGTAGGGAAGGCACAAGAATGCGTTGTTAAAGATCGCCGCTGACACGCAGATGCTGGAAGAGGTCTTTTCACCAAGCCCCACACATACATAAAAAATATATTTAAGCACTGGCTTACGCTGCACGCATATCTAAATCACAAGGATAAACATGTAGATGGCGGTGTAGATAATCTGAACTTGAAATGGGGATGAAACAGGTTAGATCAAGGCTCTTGCTATCGTTGCCTACTGGTTGCTGGCACATGGCCAGATGTGTCCGAGCTGATTAAGTCCTCGCTTGTGTCATCTTATTACGTAAGCGTCCGCCAGGTATAACACGGCTACATGTCCCTGACAAGTCCTCGCTTGTGTCATCTTATTACGTAAGCGTCCGCCAGGTATAACACGGCTACACGTCCCTGACCATGCCCGCGCCTATTTTAAGTGAGTCTGCGCACAAAATGGAACGTCGTCGGGTTCAAGGAAGTCGGCCTTGTCCAGACGTAAACAATATGCCGCTACCACACAGCGTATGGCCAGATCCACAGCCCATTCCCAGTGCGAAGGACGCGCATAATGAGCCGCTGCGGCAGCCACCAGAGCCACCAGATCACGCGCTCTCTGGCTCGACCCACCCTGTATGAGTCAGTGTGCCAGGCTCGGCTGTCCTCTGGCCAGCGGCGAGTGCCGTCCCGTCCGTCCAGTCCAGTTCGGTCACCTCTCCCGGTCCCCAGTCCCCATCCCCGTCCCGGTCCCTGTCCCAGTCGCCATCCCTGTCCCAGTCCCCATCCCTGTCCCGGTCCCTATCCGTTCCTGTCCCAGTCCCTACCCTATTCCCATCCCTGTCTCAGTCACACGTCCCTTTCCCGGTCCCTATCCCTGTCCCAGTCCCTATCCCTGTCCCAGACCCTATCCCCGTCCCCATCCCTGTTCCGTCTCTGTTCCCGTTCCCCCATCCCTGTCCCGGCCCCTATCCCCCGTCCCCAGTCCCCCACACCTGTCCCGGTCCATACCCCGTCCCCAGTCCCTGTTCCTGCCCTAGTCCCTATCCCTGGCCCAGTCCCTATCCCTGCCCCGTCCCCATCCCTGTCCCGGTCCCTATCCCGGTCCCTATCCCCCGTCCCCAGTCCCCATCCCTATCCCAGTCCCCCACCCCTGCACCAGTCCCCATCCCTGTCCCAGTCACCCATCTCTGTCCCCGTTCCTGTTCCCGTTCCCGTCCCCGTCTCCCAGCATCACACGTCCCTCACCGTCGTCGTCGCTGGAGCCGGCCGGCTCGTCGTCCTCGTCGTCGCCGGTATCGATGATCAGTCGGCCGTCCTCGCTGAGGCCGAACTCCTGGCGCCGCCGCTGGTGCCGCCGGTCGGCCGCGCCGCCCTGCTCCGGCCGCGTGGCTGCCCGAGCACGACGTCCCGTCACCAGAGGGTGGCAGCCGCCACAGCGGCTTCAGCCATGTCGGCGCCGCCGACGGCACGGGACGACAGAGCGAGCGGCGCTCAGCACGACAGGGCCAGTCAGCTCGACGATCCGATAGCCCATCCCAGCAGCCGGGTGCGTAACACTAGGGAAGGTCCGCCAAACATCGGCGGTCGCGCCGACCAATCAGGACCCAGCCGAGCTCTGTGCCGCATCACAGCTAATCCGTGGCCAGGACCTCCACGCCCACTGGTCAGCACGTCCACAGCAGCCGGCAGGGGTCATCGGCTCGCCGGCCCTCACCGGTGACGTGGCGCGACGCCTTCGGGTCCAGCAGGTCCACGATGCTCTCGGCGTCCTCGCGGATCCACGCGGTGCCCTTAGCCGCTCGGCGGCCGGCGTGCGGCTGCGGCGTCGTCGCCTCCTCTTCCTCGTCCGAGGACACCTCGGCCGCCCGCAGGATGTCATCGACGCTGGCGGGGGCGGGAGGGCGTGTCAGCGGGGGACGGGGGACGGAGGGCGCCTTGGCGGGGGCGGCAGATGTCTCAGCGGAGGACGGCAGGCACGTCAGCGGGAGGCGGAGGGCGCCTCAGCGGAGGGCGGCAGGCTCGTCGGTGGGAGGCGGAGGGTGCCTCAGCGGAGGGCGGCAGGCTCGTCGGCGGGAGGCGGAGGGCGCCTCAGCGGATGGCGGCAGGCTCGTCGGTGGGAGGCGGAGGGTGCCTCAGCGGAGGGCGGCAGGCTCGTCGGTGGGAGGCGGAGGGTGCCTCAGCGGAGGACGGCAGGCTCGTCAGCGGGAGGCGGAGGGTGCCTCAGCGGAGGGCGGCAGGCTCGTCGGCGGGAAGCGGAGGGTGCCTCAGCGAGGGACAGCAGACGCGACAATCGCTGCCTGTCCACTGTCGTCCGGCCGCTGTCGCCGTCGACATACACTACCGACGAGGAGGTCACGCTGCCGGCTCTGGCGGCGTTCGCCCGGCCCCAGCCAGCAGCCGGTCACCGGACGAGTCCCCGTACTCGGTCGGCCGACCCGCCGGACAAGGACACACGAGCCCACACACCGACACATCGCCGCCACAGCATGAAACACAGGTCATCTTGTCTTCGCAACGCCAGGGCCCGTGTCCCGACACAGCCGCGCGTGCCTGAGGCGGTCTCAAGCCAGGCCGGCGGGAGCGCACCTTTTAGCGACGGGCTGCGCAGTCTCGTCGTCGGACGCCTCCGTCTGCTGCTTCCTGGCCTCCCGGTCGGCCTTCTTGCGCTGCTCCAGCTTCCTGATGTTCTTCAGCCGCTTCTGCAGCACTACGTCGCCGGACGGAGCCAGACCTGAGGCAGAGCACGTGCGGTCCAGCGGCCGCTGGAGGGACGCTGCTGCGCGGCATGTACCCCGCAGAACGCCACCGTCGCAGGCCAGCCACGTCCCGGTATACTCAAGACAAGGTCTCAGCGCACACAATCCACAACAAACCCGCCCCGTGGTAGTGCCAGGTTGTACATGAATCCCGCGGGCGTCAGGACGGCGACAACCGTTCCAGGCCCGTCAACCATAGGATCACGACAGCGGCGCACCTGGCGCAGGCGACCGTCCGGTCCCTTACCGAATATGACATCGAAGCCAAACTTGCGGACGAACACGGTGAGCAGGTCCCTCGTCTTCTGGCGAAAGTGGCGCTTGCAGTCGGGGGTCAT
>NW_023597054.1:3709211-3727379 GCF_011947565.3 Pollicipes pollicipes
AGATAGAGAGAGAGAGAGAGAGAGAGAGAGAGAGAGATAGAGAGAGAGAGAGAGAGAGAGAGAGAGAGAGAGAGAGAGGAGGAGAGAGAGAGACGAGAGAGAGAGAGAGAGAGAGAGAGAGAGAGAGAGAGAGAGAGACGAGAGAAGAGAGTCGCTTTAGACTACGGGTAACTATGGTTTTTAAGGGACAAGATTGCTCTAAGGGTGTCGGTAGTGTAGTAGTTAGCGCGTCTGCGTTGCCTTCTGTGCGTCTGGGAAACCAGAGGTACGGGGTTCGATTCCCGCGGTGCCCGCCCTTCCTGCCAGGGTGAGAGGCAGGCGACGCCACATAGCCTCAGTCGCTGAGTGCGTCGTAAAGCCCCAATCACACACACAAGATTGCTCAAACGGCTCGATTCTTTGTTGAATGAGTATGCTCGTCGGCGTGTTATAGTATAATAGCGTCATCGTCCCTTGCACAACGTTGATTGCGGGTCAATTGACGGCCGTTGTATCTGAAAATTGCGCTCACGAACGCCAGATATGAACGCCTCGACAATTAAATTGTTCTTGGCATTAATCGCCACTCGGCTTGTGGATTGGCAGGGTTTGAATGACGTATTATCGCGTCATGAGTAACAGGGTGGCATTGAATAGTCTCCCCGACATACCTTTTGCCATTTTCGCGGGCGTGTAGCTCAGAAACTAGAGCGGCTTAGGTCTTAGGAGGGCAGGATGGTGAACAAGCACCGAAAAGTCTTCAAGATGGCTATTTCAGTTCAAAATCCCATGTAAATGTAAACACTCCCTGTAACGTAGCGCTACCCCGTGTACCTCTTGAGATCCGACTCTTCCAAGCTGGTGGTGGCGGACCTTCCGTGGATAGGGCAGCGTGGCGCAAGCCCTCACGCGTTCCCATCGGATGGCACGTGGTCGGCGGTGTTCGCGCGCACGCCGAGCGATTTGGGCAGCGCCATGCGTTGTTGAGCGTTCACCAGCCCCTAGCACGGCCACAGTGCACAGTGTGCACGCACAAGCCCCGTTATCTGGCCTGTGTTTGCGCATGCACCCCCCACGGACACGCTAATCTATGCGCTGCTGAAAGACAAGTGGGCCATTGTTGACCGATACGAGTCTGGAGGCCGCTCTGAGCGCCCGTTCTTCGGCACAAGCTGATACCACGCGTTTCACGGCCGTTTAGCGCTCCCTGCACGTGTGTTGCTGCGCGCTTCCTGGTCCAGCCGCGGTGTTAACAACCCATTTTCGTGGCTTAGTTTTCTCTTGCAAACTAAGCCACCTGATAGCGAAGTCACCCTGCGCTCTGCGAGCAGTGTTCCGTCGCGGCTGTTCGCGGCGGTGGCCTCTCCGCTAACGGAACGTCCAGTGTCGCCGCGCCGCTAGCACAGATGGGCGTTGTTGCTTCCGTCAGCACAGTCGTTACTTTACCGTTATGACGTCGTTTAATTATGACCTGCTGTTATATTGAAGTTTGTTAACTCCACATACGTATTGCAACGCATAACACAACGTTTCGGCCAATGGAATCCCCAGTCGTCGGTAGGTGTTGCTAAGCCCTGAGAAGCATTCGATGGTGTTTGGCTCTCGTCAAATTATGTGCCACACCCCGAAGGGTCTCCTTTGAATCCCTGGAATTCCAACCGGGTCTTGTATTTGCAAGTCCAGCGGTCAACAGTGCGTGTGTGCGTGCATGCTGCATGCATGCGTGCGTGCGTGCGTGTGTATATGTGTGTTTTAACGTACGCTTTAGGCAGAATCGGTTCCATATTAAAGCATAGTTTGGCCCATATTAGTGTTTTTCAGCCCTTCCTATCCTCGGTATTGCACATTTCATTTTGTGTGTTCGTGTTGTGGCTTTCCCAGAGTCGCCATTCACGGCACGGATGCGCATTCATGAAGTTACAACGTTTCAGAGATGCGTTTTGTGTCATTGGATAACAAAGACGTTGGAGCCGTACAGTTGGCCAGGTTTACACAACATTTCGAGACAACAGAACTGCGCGGTCGGTGCCGACTGACCTGTAACAGCTCGCGCTGTTTATGCCCGGTTATGCGGATGTTTTTTGTAATTTTAAAATTAATGCCGACGCTCGTGAAGGTCATCTGTGATTCATCCAACGAACCTCAATGACTAGTGCGTGGGCTCGAAAGGACTTTCATCAGGCTGACGAGGACCAATTATGCCTCGCTGTACAACCAGCTGCGCCCCAAGGGAGTGTCTCCACAGCTATCAACACATATGTGACCACAAACACGTATACAGATTGCCAGACATCACTGAACTCTCAACAACAGACAGTGACGGTCGTAAATCGATGGCCGATTTTTATGTTTTTAAGTAGTCACCCCACTGTTAAAAGGTGGTACGCAAGTGGCACCACGGCCGTTGACACATTCACAGGGCGCCTGAGGCGACGGTGTGCGGGCGGACCGGACACTATCCAGCCCCGGGCGTCGGCGCCAGTGCATGTCCCGTTGGCCGCAGCGTCCGCTGGGGCAGCGGGCGGCGGTTCGTGCTGACTGGCGCCGGTGGCAGCCCGGGCGGCTCGCTTTCCCCGTGCGTGGCCGGGCCGCACGGGCACGCCACGCGGCCGCGCCTGACCCACTAACCCGTTGACGTGCAGTGCACGGCTGGCGGCCGGAGGCGGCGGGCCGTCCGTTTAGCCGGGGATGGCGCTCGGCCGGCTACATGTCGCACTGTGGACCTCACTCCACCTCGCAGCTGCCCCTACTGCCCAGACGGCAGGCCGGCCTCGTTTGGGCTGCCCTTGGATAATTTGCGCGTGATGAAGTGGTAACCGCAAGGTTTCGGGACGGTTTACGTGAGTTTCTCCTCGGTTCGCCACCTGCTTTTTGCTCATCACGACGTGAGGACCCGCGTGTGAAGTTAGGTAGCGATGGCCACAGTCATCATTTTCAGGTGATGGTACACCGTCGTCACACGATAAGGCTCGGTCGAGAGCCGCTTAAATCACTTCAAAGTGATTTAAAATCACTACTTAAATCACTTCAAAGTGATTTAATAATAAACTTAATAAATCACTTAAATCACTACTGCCACGGCAGCCAGACTGCCGTGGCAGTAGATGTGTCACTGGTGCTGGTGCGCTAACTTACAAGCTGTGACGTCCTGTTCAAGTTTACTGAGATATGGAAGGAAATGACGGTTGCTTTGCACTGCTGGTAATGTCAGTCTCTCTCTCTCTCTCTCTCTCTCTCTCTCTCTCTCTCTCTCTCTCTCTCTCTCTCTCTCTCTCTCTCTCTCTCTCTCTCTCTCTCTCTCTCTCTCTCTCTCTCTCTCTCTCTCTCTCTCTCTCTCTCTCTCTCTCTCTCTCTCTCTCTCTCTCTCTCTCTCTCTCTCTCTCTCTCTCTCTCTCTCTCTCTCTCTCTCTCTCTCTCTCTCTCTCTCTCTCTCTCTCTCTCTCTCTCTCTCTCTCTCTCTCTCTCTCTCTCTCTCTCTCTCTCTCTCTCTCTCTCTCTCTCTCTCTCTCTCTCTCTCTCTCTCTCTCTCTCTCTCTCTTCTCTCTCTCTCTCTCTCTCTCTCTCTCTCTCTCTCTCTCTCTCTCTCTCTCTCTCTCTCTCTCTCTCTCTCTCTCTCTCTCTCTCTCTCTCTCTCTCTCTCTCTCTCTCTCTCTCTCTCTCTCTCTCTCTCTCTCTCTCTCTCCTCTCTCTCTCTCTCTCTCTCTCTCTCTCTCTCTCTCTCTCTCTCTCTCTCTCTCTCTCTCTCTCTCTCTCTCTCTCTCTCTCTCTCTCTCTCTCTCTCTCTCTCTCTCTCTCTCTCTCTCTCTCTCTCTCTCTCTCTCTCTCTCTCTCTCTCTCTCTCTCTCTCTCTCTCTCTCTCTCTCTCTCTCTCTCTCTCTCTCTCTCTCTCTCTCTCTCTCTCTCTCTCTCCTCTCTCTCTCTCTCTCTCTCTCTCTCTCTCTCTCTCTCTCTCTCTCTCTCTCTCTCTCTCTCTCTCTCTCTCTCTCTCTCTCTCTCTCTCTCTCTCTCTCTCTCTCTCTCTCTCTCTCTCTCTCTCTCTCTCTCTCTCTCTCTCTCTCTCTCTCTCTCTCTCTCTCTCTCTCTCTCTCTCTCTCTCTCTCTCTCTCACTCGCTCTCTCAGTCGCTCTCTCTCTCCCTCTCTTTCTCCCTCGCTCTCTGCTGTCGCACGTTGTATCTTATCATATACGTGCACCTGTATCAGCGCCCATGGTCACCTGGTGGACATTGCCGCAATGCTGCTCCGAGTTTTATTGCAGACGGGCCACTTCAGACCGTATCGGGCCTCCCGGCTAGGGTCGCCCATCGGCTTGCTGTTGCGGGCGGTGTAGGCTGCTTACAGCCGACCCTTCAGCTGACGGGCGGCACCTTCAGTCCACGCGGCGCTCAACTGACCATATGCCTCTCCCTGTTCCGCTGCCCACAGGAAGAAGGCCAAGTTCGAGGGCCAGTACAAGAACATTGTACGCGGCGCGCAGAAGGGTGCCACCAAGGGCGCCAAGGCCCGCGGCCGTTCACGAGCCCGCTGAGGCCGTGCCGCCGTGCATCAGTCGCGACGCATTGAGCGGGCTGTGGGAGCCTGGTCAGGCACCGCCGTCGGCCCATCAATATTGCACGCTGATGGGACCGGCCGCCAGGCTCGAGACAACGCGGCGCGTCCATGGGCCGCGTGGTGCGTGTGGCGTTGTGTGACGCCGTCGTGGCGGCTGGGGGAGCGTTCTGGGCAGGTCGGCGGCAGGACGTTGTCTGTGGTCTCACTGGCAGTGGCAAGACCTGCACATTTGAGTACCGGTACAGCTAGCCTGGGAACACCTCCTTTCGAGCCGGTGTGAATACGATCTGTGAATAAATATGAGCCGGGAGGTGACATATTAAGTGTTCAACCCATTCGTGGCTGATCGGCTGACGCGTCAGCAGGCCCACTGTGACGCCATCCTCGCTCTGGATCTGCAGTCAGTGGACAGGGACCAAGGATTTATTTCGCAAAACAGCATTCGTACAGCGCAATACATTCGACGACACGTCCACGACCATACACGCACAAAAGCTCAGCCGGCTCAGGCGTTATCCACGGCAGCGACCCGCGCTGTGGCCGTGAGCGCAGTTGGCGGCACCAGTCCTGCAGTGCGGCCGCACTCTCAGCCGCCTCGGCCGGACGTTACCGGCGCGTCGGCGGCGAGATGACGCTCGTCTTGGTCGTGGTCGCCTCTTCGTCGTCGTCCAGCTCGCCGACCGGCCCCAGCGCCAGCGCCAGCATGTCGTGCACGGCCGTCGAATCGTCCGCCGCCGCCTTCAGCTGCTGCACGAAGCGGGCCCAGGTCTCCATGGACGCCTCACTGTGCCTCAGGGAGCCCATACACGAGTGGTACTTCTTGCCCAGCAAAGTGCGGTCGCACTGCTTGCGGTGGTAGATATGCACGAGACCTGGGTCGGGCGCGCGAACAATCTCCAGCTCCGTCTGATTGTACTTCTTGTACAGTACGACGTCCTCGCCACCCCAGCTTCCCGACACCAAGAACTCGCCAGCCACACGGTCAAAGTCCGACTTGTACTGACACGTCATGCCGAAGCCGAAGTCCCGCCAAAAACCCACGTCGCCACTTATTGGGTGCATCTGCCAGAGCGAGGTTGGCTTCTTGCGCCAGGCGCGGAAGTAGAGCTCCGGACTGAATGTGCTGAACACCACCGGGTAGTAGACGCGCCGGCCAGGGGCGGTGTTGGCGCGGCACCGGTGCAGTGCCTGCGTGTCGAAGAACATGTCGACGTCGCAGAAGAAGAGCAGCACGTCGTCGTGACCCTTCCAAGAGCGTGCGCCTTCCAGCAGGGCGTGGCCGCGCGAGAACTCGGCCTCCTGGTCTACCAGGCGCGCCACCGGACGGCGGGCGCGCTTGTTCAGTCGGTGCAGCGTGTCGGCCACGCGGCGCCGCTCGCGAGCCAGCTGCTCACGTGGTGCCGCCGGCTGGCCGCGCCAGTAGAACATGACGACTAGCCGCAGGTTCTCGTGGTGCGCGACCACGAGCTGCTCGAACATGGCGGCGAACTCGGCGAACGCGTCCGGCCGCCGGTAGTAAGGCACGACCACATACACCAGCTGGTCGTGGTCGTAGCCGGGCTGCGCATCGACGAGCAGCGGACCGGCACGGCGCACCAGTCGCACCGTTTCCACGCGGCCCGGCCGCGCCTCGCTGGCGAAATGCAGCACGTACACTTCGCCGGCGCCCAGCACCTGCTTGTACCGGCCGTCGAGGAAGTGCTGGGCCGTGTAGCTGGCGCCGCCACTGGCCTGGTTGAGGTGTTGAGCGCCGGTGCGCACGGCCGCCAGCAGCTCGACGTTCAGCGCGCCCCTCCGGCCGAGCTGCGGCGATTTGTTAACCGTGTCCCAGACGCTGCCCTTGGTGAACACGCGCCAGCTGGTTGTCTTCACCCTGCGGCACACGTTAGGTCAGCGTAGTGACGGCGTCGGCCAGCGTTCAGGCGGCCGAAAGCCATGTCGTGACGGACCGCTATCCAGGTGCGGTCGGCCTTGCACGTGTGTGCACACGAGCAGTATGCACGCCACCCGCCATGGGCAACGAGCGAGGTCAGACCGGGATGATCATTGATCTAAATCATGACATGGGCCAGACTGCGCTCCCTTGTGGCCAGCTGAAGGTGCGGTCATGTCTGCGACGTCACCGGCCGCGGCGGCGCAATCGGGATGGCCGCGTACTCACAATCGTGATCGGATCAGGTCGGGATGGCCGCGTACTCACAATCGTGATCGGATCAGGTCGGGATGGCCGCGTACTCACAATCGTGATCGGATCAGGTCGGGATGGCCGCGTACTCACAATCGTGATCGGATCAGGTCGGGATGGCCGCGTACTCACAATCGTGATCGGATCAGGTCGTCCATCTGTTCCACGTCACTGGTCTTGTCCTCTGGAAGGATATTGTTGCATGTGTGTGCGTCAATTTCACTCGTAGTACAGTGGTGCCTTTCTTTGTTTTTTTCTATCAGCGCTAAGTAAAGTAATACGAACTAATCCTGACTTGCGAGGGTAAGGAAAGCCAGCGCCTTCCATTTCTGATATCAGAGGCCACAAAAGAACGACCAGTGGTAGCACCGAAATCGGACATTGCCGGATCATTACTCATGCTTATTAAAACGAATTCTGATACCAGATCTCGTTTGGTCATGTCGCTATGACACCATTTCTGACATTTTTATGACACCGGATATTTTTATAACGAGTGTTTCGTTGTGGTTCACTGTTAGTAAATGACGATTTTGGACACGAAGTTAGCGATTAATCATGAGAAACGGGAATGCAGATGGCGTTCTCGAACAGCGCCCTTTCCTGGATCAAGCGAAGTTAGTGGTTTAGGGGTCACCCAGGAGGACCGTTACCCACGAAGGAGAGCGGGTGTTTTGATTGAGCGTAACCGACGCTTTACAAGGGCGGAAGGGACGATTCGTACAACACCACATTACATTCATGTCAGGTTTGGTTTAAAATTAACTGAAATAGAATGTCTCAGCAGGGTTGACATGCGGCGTGTTCCTGTGTAGCGTGATCACCACTCTCTGACCAGGGGAGGAGACAGATGGCGAAGGACAACAAAGCACATGATTTAATTCATGCACGGCTCGATATCAAGATTTTGCCTGTACATGAAGCACCTTTAGGTCAATTTCCTGCTTTGAAGCTGTTCAGAAGATGAATGCAACGGTATGATATTTGCTGTTCTATGTCCTGGAAGATTTTATGCTAATGGTTGGCCTGGCTTGAGGAAGGGTCATCCGAGATTCTCAACAGGTCGCATTGGACATCGTTTGACTTCTTGATTGACTGATCTTCGTTTGACCGAATACCAAGCCACTGACTGCAGTTCTTGTTCAATGGTCCCGGCTTAATTTGGGGCCGAGTGACAGCCAGTAATAACTCGTTTGTGAAGTGGAAATAATGAACAAGTGGAAATAGCTCGCACCAGGGGAGGATGAATCTGAAACCAGGTAAAGATGGCAGAAATTATTGGGAACGGCACAAGAGGGCCTAACCATAATTAATAGCCATAAAAATGACACAGCTGGTTTTTATACGGCATCGAAAACTGCCTGATGTCCCTCTCCTGGTGAAGATCGGTGGACGCAGACAGCGAGTCATCCGTTATTACCATCACGTGGTGCGAGCTGTGGGACGGCCACGTCGAGTGTGGGGTCAGTGGGCTTTTGCTGCAGCTGCCTCTGACCCCCGCCGCACAAGTCCTCTTCTTGCGGCACCAAGTTGTCTTCTTGCTCCACCGGCAGCCCTGGGGAAGTACCATCAGCGGTCCCACGCGTCCGTGCACAACACCCCTGGGCCGTTACACTCCAGTCGAGTCGGTTATTTTCCCATGCAACACAACAAAATGTGGTGTGATGCTAAGTATGACGGCTCACCAGCATGCTGACTTCCACTGCGTGTGAATGAAGCCATGGCCCCTTAGCACTGGTCCAGTGCAGCCTATTTCGCAAACAAAGGCACGCATACGTCGGAAGTGTGCCTTTGTACATGTGTGTACAGACATGTGGGCCATCGGACAAAAACGTTTCTTTTCAGAGTATTTTTTAAAACTTGCTTGTCTTGTGTAGGCAAATATCACAACAATACATAGAGAACACTGCACGTTTATTGTCTGCGATTGCTGTGCACAATCTGTCGGCTATATGGACTATTGTTATTTTTGAAAGCACTTCTGCTGCATCGTAGTGTGGTACCATAAATACATTAGAGTAGGTTTGAACTCAGATATAAAAAAACGAAGCGTACTTAAGATTAACACGTGATTGTTTAACACGCGCTCGGGTGGGGGTCAAGTCGGGTCCACGTGAACCCCGAAGGTTTTTACTGACTTCTTCCTGAATTTATTTTCCTGCATTTCCTGAGTTTTCCTACGGCGGGTCAAAGTCAGGCCATGGATGCAGCAAAGACGATTTCGAGGGGACCGTTCAATCTGTTGCAACAGCGGAGTATTGGACGAAACCATACATTTCTGGGATGGTTTTTTAGGCAACACAACAATTGCATAAACAAATTCCATCGACCTAGGACCAGGTATGAAGGTCGGACCAAGGTCGAAACCAACCTGCTGTATTACTCTTGCGCGTGCTGTATGGGATAGTTTCTGGTGCTAATTTCGAATTTATTGATAACAGGAACCGCATCATACATCTAACATGGACTTGCCAAAGGTGGCAATAGGTCAATGACCTAAAATGACCCAGGTCAGCATTGTGGTTTTGGGAACATTCTGCCTAGCGTAATCTTGGTTGCTTATTCAAATGAAAATCTTAAAGTAGTCTGGTGTGATTTTGGTCACTCCGACCTTCAAAAGATCAAACAAGACCACTGACCTTAAATGAGAATTTGACCTTTTGCTCAGAACAATTATCTGGACTCTGGGGGGGGGGGGGGGCACTTTGGAGACCAGCTTGTAGTTTGACCTTATCTTACGCAAAGGTCATGGCCAAGGAATCTCAAACTTTGACCTAAGTGAGTTTACGTTCAGGCCAACACACGGTGGATTTGGTTGTCTCTATCTCTCTTAGTTTCTAAGATCTCAAGGGAGGAGATCAAATTGATTTTCCACCCGAGCAAAGGGAACCAACCGCCACCCGGGCGCTTGTTAAATACAACAGCGGTTTACGCTGTTTTTCAATTAAACAAATATTTTTTTATTCAGTTAGGTTTCTCCGCCAGGGGTACTGATTCTGTTACCGATGCGTTTCTGTCCATTCACTCACTCTGGCTGGAACTGTTTCCATGGTAAAGTGAGACGATAAGACATCCGTTCACCAAGGCGAGGAAGGCCACTAGCTTCCTCGCTGAGGCACTTCGGAACATCCCTCGGCCTAAAACAGGGAAAACAAACTTGAGTCGCTTGCTATTGGTATGAGACTCTTCAATGCAGGCACGGGGCACCAGCGGCGCAGCCAGCAGGGGAGCCTTCGCGGAGGAGAGGGCGAGTGGCCCCTGCGCCCGCTCTCGCCCGCCTACCCTGCCACCTGACCACCCACCTGTCATGCCCCGTTGACTGCGCCCCTGTGGTCGTGCCGACTCCGTCGTAACGAGGGGCCGAGCTTCCAGCGCCGGCCGTCGGGCGCGACGGTCCGCTCTCGGGCCAGCGACGTCGGTCCGGCTGCTCGCCAGGCACGCGCTCCGCGGTGGTCCGCTTACTCACCCTACAGCGTCTGAATTAGACAGATCCATGGAGAAAGGAGCTTAGCAGCTTCCACATCGTGGATTTTCTAGCTTCCACGTTAACGTGCATGCAATAGTCGCGGAGGGTTCTAGGTCAGTGGAAAAGGCTAAGAAATGAAGAGAAAACGGAGCAAAGTGGGCTTTCCGGGATCAAGTGGACCAAATGCGGTGATTTTGTCGGAGAGTGGGGGCTTTTCACTAGCAGGAGGCCCTTCACCACCCCGGTGCATCCCCCATCAACACTGATTGCTCCTCTGGCAGGCTGAGGGAGAGGGAGAGGGAGGGGGTGGCCCTCCACGTCAGGCCGACATTTTTTACTTTTGCAAAATAGATAGCTCCTTTGGTTTTCTCATGGTCATGCTGACCGAGCTGCCCTCCCGGTCAGAAATGGTACGGCTGTGCTCCTGCCTGGCGCCGGCATCGTCCGTGTGCAAGGCTGTGACAGGCTACAGCGTGTGCCGTGCCGGCTGGGGGGCCCTTGGCGCCCCTCGGAATCTACGATGAAAAGCCCGATTTAAGGACAGGAAGGGCCCGAAAATCCAGCCAGAGGCCTCATTCAAGGGCCCGGCCCGAAGGGCCGTGCACCAAATGCCAGTCAGAGAGCCCTGCGCGCTGAGCAGGGGCCCACTGAGTCGATAAGGGCCTATATTTCGATCAAACGCCGCCAGTAAGGTACAGTCGGCTCCGTGGCGGCATGGGCCTGAGGGCCCATATCGCAAGCAAGGGCAAAGCCGGAGCCAGCGATTTACATTGCCCGGGCCCCGCAGCCCCTACCAGGGGCCCCAAGTCGGCCAGAGGCAGTGTTCGAGGAGGCCCGAAGAGCATAGAGGGCCCACCCAGACATTCTGTGTCAACAACAGGACATTCTGTATCACCAAGGAGCCTCGAATTGGCCGCCGGAAAACTTGTTCAACAAGGGCGGGGACAGGAGCCCAAATGACAGAGGGTCTCTTGCGTTGGTCGGGGCACTCGGACAATTGAAGGAAACAAGAACTTATAATAAGTGCTCACATTGAGGTAATAGAAAAGTCCTGTACCAGTCGGGGCCCGCAGTACCGAACGGTGGTCCCTTCAACCCTTTTCCAGCATGGGCCCGTTAAGCCCGACTGGAGCTTATGTGCCACTTACTTGACCGCCTGCGGTGAGCAAGGGGTGTTGTTGCGTCAAGGACGGTTCATGTGCCGATCCGGAGTCTACTGCGCGGGTCAGAAGGCCTCCCGCGTCAGGGAGAGGACCAACGTGATATCATATGTCCCCCTAAGGGCCTCCGGATTGCCCAGGGGATGCCGCCCCGTGTCGCCAGAATGACGGCCGGAAAACACACCGCGGTGGGACAGGACAACCCTGCAGCCCTTAACCGGTCAAGGGGATTCCCTTATCGGAAAGAAACAAGGGATCTCATTAGCGCTAAATTGAGTGGGTCGGAATGGCTTCAAAACGCACAAGGCCATCCCACGTGTCTCTGAGGGGGTTCATGAATTTGCAGAATGGACTAGTGAAGCAAATACCATCAGACTGTTTGAGCCTGCGCGTTGGATGCCTATGGTGTAGTGGTTCACGCGCCTGCGTTAACCACTGCGCGTCTGGGAAACCACAAGAACGGGGTTCGATTCCCCGCAGTGCCCGCCTTTCCCGCCAGGGTGACGGGCTGGCGGCGCCATATAGCCCCAACAGCTGAGTGTGTCATAAAGCCTCATTGGCACGCCCGTAATCTTTGAGAACAAAGCTTTCGCGATGGCTTGGGTCGCAGCTTCCGCACAACCGAACGGCTTTGGCCACCGCAAGTAACGCCAGGGGCGGGCGCCGAGCGCGCATCACTGACCATAGTGAAATGATGTTTCTGAATATCTTTCGCAATTAATTCGTACAGCTGAAGGATTAGGCTGAGTGAATATTTTTTTATTACAACTTTGGGGATGTCTCCTGGACAGATTAACAGTTACAGCAACACCACAAATAGGAATTTTACCTTTACTGTTCCAGTTTCACAACCACATTCCAGCGCCACTTCGCGGCGCTGTAGAGGCCAATGCTAAAAACCGCACAGGTGGTATATACGCCCGGAATATCTCTATATGTACGAATTGGTGTCCGAAAGCGTTTGGACGGTACTTGTTTTAAATGCATCACTATATTCGTGCGCCTGTTGGCCACGCCTTAGTTAAGCCCGCTAGGCTGACGCTGCGTGGCCTACGGAGACTGCAACGCTTAGCGTCGAGTTTGTTGCTTCTAAGATGTGCGAGTGCGCGTGCTCAAAACTACGCGACATAATTTGTATCACTTCTAAAGTTTGACTGAATGTTGAATATATCGATGTAAACATGGCTTAGGCACGCTAATGCAAACTGTTGACCCTTTTTTATCTTCAATCTACATTCTCGGCATCCTTGTTATTTCTGTACAGCCCGGATGAAAATTCTGACAAAGTTTGAATTCCATCGGTTTAAAAAGAGCCTAATGGACCAGTGTAAAGTGAAAAGCGCCGACAATTTATTTCATGCAGTCATTTATCGCATGGTCTTATCAGTTTGCTACCTATAAACTTAAGGCAGAATTGATCTCGTATTAGCGTCTGGCCTATATTTCAGTTACAGAATGTTGAAATGTGTAATACATGTATATACACATATATATATATATATATATATATATATATATATATATATATATATATATATATATATATATAGCACACACATGTACTCCATAACAAACGGGCCATGTCCCGCGATTTTAAGGATCCTTCCACTATCAACGGGCGCTTTGTCGACCCTGTGCTCCCCTTGGTAAGGCTCTGGCTGCGCCCCTGGGCTCGAAATGGAAATCGTGACCAATGCTTGCGTCACCGGCGGGATCGAGCTCAGTTGGGCTATCTGGAGCCTCTCGCTCCTCCAGCAGGGCGAGGCGCGGTGGCAGAGAGGTCGACGTTGTTTCAGCCCCTCGCACCCCAGCCCGAGGTCCACCGTCCAGTGCTCCTGCCGGCGCTCAGGATGGCCGGCTCAGGGGACGTCGGTCAGCCCGGCGTCCTGACACCTCCGGCTCAGCATATCGGCCGGGCGACTCAGGGGACGTCGGTCAGCCCGGCGTCCTGACACCTCCGGCTCAGCATATCGGCCGGGCGACTCAGGGGACGTCGGTCAGCCCGGCGTCCTGACACCTCCGGCTCAGCATATCGGCCGGGCGGCTCAGAGGACGTCGGTCAGCCCGGCGTCCTGACACCTCCGGCTCAGCATATCGGCCGGGCGGCTCAGGGGACGTCGGTCAGCCCAGCGTCCTGACACCTCCGGCTCAGCATATCGGCCGGGCGGCTCAGAGGACGTCGGTCAGCCCAGCGTCCTGACACCTCCGGCTCAGCATATCGGCCGGGCGGCTCAGAGGAGTGCGCAGCAAAGGGACAGCGGACTAGCAGTCGGCGACATGTGTCTGGCAAAAGCCGACGATCAGCTAGAGGTCTGGTGTCAAATTTTTATGGTAACATCATCCACACCCAAAGGAACGAATTTTTTAAAAATATTCCCCAACAATTACCAACAAGCTTAGTCCGCCAGACGGGACAGTGAGCCTTTCCAACCTTACACATCACATGCTCACGAAACATCCAGGCAAGGCAAACAGCAGAGGAAAACGCATGAAAGGACAGGATGCAATACTGATTGTTTTGATGTGAGTCTGCGGGCGGTGCGACGCAGTCTGGACGGAGTCAGCCGCCGACCGTCGTCACCGCTCCGTCTCACCTGTGGCCGCCCGAAGCCAAACTGCGGTGAGGCGGCGAGCGGCGCAAGCGGCCATGGGGATGGTGACCTGCTGCAGCGGCCTGGCGCCGCCCGAGCCCGTCTGATCTCCGGCGCGTCGGGCCCTGGTGCTGTATCGCATCAAGCCGGTGCGTCCCACGGCACGCTCATGCTGTGGCGCCCCACCGTCACGTGCGTCACGTCACGCCTGCGGTGTTGAGCGTCACGGAGAACTCACAGTCACATGCGGCGCGGCGGCTGCAGAGACTGCCGGCTGCGCTCCCGACCGGCGCCCGTCCGACCGTCGACTGGCGCCTGCCGGCCCGGCCACCGGCCCCGGCACTGGCCCACTTGAGATGCTCCGCGACCGGAGACGGGGGCGGCGTCGGTCGGGGCGGTCCCGTTCCGCTGGCGGGCGTCTCCAGTGGAGCGGCATAAGTGGAGTTACTCATCTGTTGCATAGGGGTGGTGCCAGAGAGGTTCAAGCCTCGAGGGATAGAGGACTTTACCGGCTGAGTTAATCTCAGCGTACCAATGTTGAATGGGTGAGGGCTCGAGTTGCCTGCAGATCATGAAAAAATTACAGGCATGGTTACTGCTGTGGCTAAGATTTTAGCCACATGCTGGGGAGATATTTGAAGAACTACTACGCAAGGCTATTATTTGCGCTTATTTTAATCATGATTATCCACGTTCGTACTACTTTTGCAATTATCAACACCAAGAAATAAGTTTGAGTGTAAATCTCCTGAAACCTCTCCAAGATTTAGACCTGTGCTGGAAAAATGTGGAGGGTTAGCCCCCCGGTTGGTAACGCTGCCTTCTTATGGGCAGTGGATGGATGTGGGCACAGCCCCATAGCTAGCAAGTGAATTGAGTTCACAAATCTTACCTGTGAAAGCCTGAGGGGCTCTGTCTCTACCCTACCAACTTGTCTTGAAAGTGTAACCATTCGGAGGTAATTGAGACGTCATGAGTGGGCGAGCGATGCGAGGGAAACGAACTCATTCGTACATGAGAGACTGAATCGAGTCCTTTTTGTTCGTTTCCTTGCGTGCCTACCCGGGGTTCAATATTTTTTCCAAGCGTGAAAGCACACAGCATCGAGCACTGGCTTAACAGAGTCATCAGAGCTTTTGCGATTTAGACTCTTAGACCAGTTGAAATTCACAAAACACAAAACTCATGCAGTTCTGGCCACCGCATAAAATGCATTAAGGCGTGATACGCTGGGAGGTCCATTTGTTGCCACGGTGTCACAAACGGCGCATGGCTCGAAATCCTTTGCTGCTCTCAGCGCTACTTTCGACGACTTGGTGTTGAAACATCGCATATTCCAGTCAGTTATCCCGGCATTGTCGCCATTCTCGGTGATTATTTATATGCCAAGCTTCTAGGCGACACCAGGACCCATCCAGCAGGTAAGAAACTGTTCGAATTTATCGCAGCACGCTCCCTGACTGAGCTAGTTACTTATCTGTCAGCGTGTTCATCCGGTTCTGTTTTAGACGTTTTGATCGTGAATCAAGCCATCGTGCTGCGTCAAGGCCATTTGAGCTCGTACATATTCATTCCGCCGTCCAGTGATTTATCCCAGCCTGGCATCAGGCTGGCCGGTGTGCTTACCCAGTGTTGAAACATTCTGACCTGGGCGCATACTGTCGTCACCGGCATTCTCATGATTAGAACGAAATGCTTGTCCATAAATGCATCTGCGACGTGTGGAGTATTTTTAGCTACATTTATGAACGTTCTGGACGGTCTTCCCTACACATTTAGTAAGCTTCGCTACCAGTCGGTGCCACCTATAGACTGACCCCGTGATCTAAAGGGCAGAGCTGCTGCGGGTTGACATGGCGTGGTCCGATGCTTCCGCTAACGGCGCAATCGGGCGGCGTCCAGGGGCAGAGCTGCTGCGGGTTGACTATGGCGCGGTCCGGTGCTTCCGCTTAGCCGCGCAATCGGGCCAGGCCGTTCAAGGGGCAGAGCTGCTGCGGGTTGACATGGCGCGTCCGGTGCTTCCGCTAGCCGCGCAATCGGGCCGGCCGTCCGGGGGCAGAGCTGCTGCGGGTTGACATGGCGCGGTCCGGTGCTTCCGCTAACGGCGCAGTCGGGTCGCCTATCCGTTCAGACTCCAGACGTGATCCAGCGGATAAGATCGGTACAGACGGCTCGTGCTCAGCACAGAAGCACATGCAAAACACTATCCATAGCCGACTGCGTAGCCGAGGCGAAGAACCCTACCGCGTTCCCTGACGTCATCAACGAGTTCTTTGTCAATGTCAGACCATGTGTAACTTGTGAGGTGGCTGCGTTTGGTAATGCACCAGAGGCTGCTGTAAATACTGTTAACATGTGTTTTTCATCGGGATGCGACTATAATCTCCTGTGTATCGGATTATTCAAGCTGTCCTTTTTCGTCATTCAAATACTTTTACACATTGCCAAGGCGTTTTGCCATTTGCTGAAGCATCCCCAGGTTATAGAAGCATGTGCTGGTGCCTGGTACATCCTATTTTTTTTATCTGGTAATCCTAACTTTGCTTTCTGTTTTCGTTCATTTTCCACCCTTCCTACCATCTCTAAGGTGGCTAAGAAACTGATGCAGCGTCAGTTTTAACACTTCCTGAAATCCATCCGACTCCTCCATCATATAAACAGGGATCTCAACGACAGCTCTGCTTGGCATCACGGAACTCACGCTCTCTGTGGGGGACGGCTAAAACAATTATTCTGTCGTATTGACTTGAGCAAATGTTCTGACGTCATCAATCACTCTTCTTGTTCCGAAGGTGAACACGGGAAGAATCCGAGGAGGGGGTACAAGCGAGGAGATACCTCCCTGCCCCAAATGGAGGAGTTAGCGAGTAAATGTAGGTTTGTAACACAAAAAGGAAAGAAAAGGGAAGCCCCTAGGCGGCCAAGAAGGGCCACAAGCCAGTGAACATTAAGGGTACACAAGCAGGCTAAACGAGCTCTTGGCTGATTGTGAGGGCAGCAGGCGGACACGCTAGATAACATGCTGCGCTGTGCAGGGCACTGGGCTGCTAACGGCTGCCTCTATTTTGGCTTCCCATGTACTCTCGATCGCCCGTGGGCCTTCCGCATCTGTCGCGGATCCTTCCGATCTGCTTGGAGGGAGGGCCCAATACGCTGCTGTCGAGGACCCCATACGCCAGCCTGCCGGCGCAACTGCGACCGTCTGGGGACCCTCCGCATCGGTCCTGAGCTCAGCCTGTCTGCTCCTGTCTGCCACCGCGCCCTGCCCTCTTGCTAGCAACCCTGCCCGTTGACCTATCGGGTACTTCCGATCGTACAGAGGCCTTCCCCGTTGCTCTTTCGTTTTTCCATTGCTCGGAGCCCCCGCTGCTGTTGGAGCCCCTACATGCCAACCTGCAGGAACGCCCGACCGCGGCCGTTCTCGGACTTCCGCGGCATCCTGGCATTGTCTCTGGAGGCCGAGGACTGAACGGTGCCGTCGGGAGTCCGTACATCAAACTGCCGAAGGTATGCGCTATCTATAACCCATGGGTTTTCACACTGGCTTTGAGCTTCTCCCACTTGCTCGGAGGATCCTGTGTTGCCGCTAAAAGCCCCTGTTAACGTACAGGAGAACCTGTGAGAATCCTGAGGCCCGTAGTGCTCGTGTTGAATTCATCACGTCTGCTCGGAAAATTATGTGCTGTTGTCTGAACCCTATCAGCTAAACTGCCAGTGTTCTCGAGATACTCACGGGCTTCTATTAATTGATATAGGGCTCTTCTCATTGGTTCAGAATTGCAGAGGACCCTACGCACCCGTCAGAGACACCATGTGTTAACCTCAATAGACGCTCTCGATGGGTCAGGGGCCGTCTCAGGGACCGTAGCCACTGGTGTGGGGTCGGAGGACCCGACACTGTTGTCAGGGTGTTTATGTTCATATGCAGGCCGCTTGATTACACAGGGGCCATCCAAACCGGTGTCGGGTTCCTCCTGTTTGCGCATGGGCCCTGCGCTTCTGCTAGGGGCCATATCTTACAACCTGTCGGGCCATCCCCGATCGCGTGGGGCCCTGCTCTCCTGCTGGGGGCCCTAAACTTGAACCTGTCAGGCCATCCTCCATTGCATGGGGCCCTGTTCTTCTTCTGGGGCCATATATTTGAACTTGCCGAACCATCCTCGATCGTTCTGGGGCCCAGCACACGCGGGTGCTTCTCCTTTGTTTGGAGGTCCCACTGTGGCTGGTTTTGACACTGC
>NW_023597054.1:3727820-3752683 GCF_011947565.3 Pollicipes pollicipes
AAAAACGTTTCTTTTCAGAGTATTTTTTAAAACTTGCTTGTCTTGTGTAGGCAAATATCACAACAATACATAGAGAACACTGCACGTTTATTGTCTGCGATTGCTGTGCACAATCTGTCGGCTATATGGACTATTGTTATTTTTGAAAGCACTTCTGCTGCATCGTAGTGTGGTACCATAAATACATTAGAGTAGGTTTGAACTCAGATATAAAAAACGAAGCGTACTTAAGATTAACACGTGATTGTTTAACACGCGCTCGGGTGGGGGTCAAGTCGGGTCCACGTGAACCCCGAAGGTTTTTACTGACTTCTTCCTGAATTATTTTCCTGCATTTCCTGAGTTTTCCTACGGCGGGTCAAAGTCAGGCCATGGATGCAGCAAAGACGATTTCGAGGGGACCGTTCAATCTGTTGCAACAGCGGAGTATTGGACGAAACCATACATTTCTGGGATGGTTTTTAGGCAACACAACAATTGCATAAACAAATTCCATCGACCTAGGACCAGGTATGAAGGTCGGACCAAGGTCGAAACCAACCTGCTGTATTACTCTTGCGCGTGCTGTATGGGATAGTTTCTGGTGCTAATTTCGAATTTATTGATAACAGGAACCGCATCATACATCTAACATGGACTTGCCAAAGGTGGCAATAGGTCAATGACCTAAAATGACCCAGGTCAGCATTGTGGTTTTGGGAACATTCTGCCTAGCGTAATCTTGGTTGCTTATTCAAATGAAAATCTTAAAGTAGTCTGGTGTGATTTTGGTCACTCCGACCTTCAAAAGATCAAACAAGACCACTGACCTTAAATGAGAATTTGACCTTTTGCTCAGAACAATTATCTGGACTCTGGGGGGGGGGGGGGGGGGCACTTTGGAGACCAGCTTGTAGTTTGACCTTATCTTACGCAAAGGTCATGGCCAAGGAATCTCAAACTTTGACCTAAGTGAGTTTACGTTCAGGCCAACACACGGTGGATTTGGTGTCTCTATCTCTCTTAGTTTCTAAGATCTCAAGGGAGGAGATCAAATTGATTTTCCACCCGAGCAAAGGGAACCAACCGCCACCCGGGCGCTTGTTAAATACAACAGCGGTTTACGCTGTTTTTCAATTAAACAAATATTTTTTTATTCAGTTAGGTTTCTCCGCCAGGGGTACTGATTCTGTTACCGATGCGTTTCTGTCCATTCACTCACTCTGGCTGGAACTGTTTCCATGGTAAAGTGAGACGATAAGACATCCGTTCACCAAGGCGAGGAAGGCCACTAGCTTCCTCGCTGAGGCACTTCGGAACATCCCTCGGCCTAAAACAGGGAAAACAAACTTGAGTCGCTTGCTATTGGTATGAGACTCTTCAATGCAGGCACGGGGCACCAGCGGCGCAGCCAGCAGGGGAGCCTTCGCGGAGGAGAGGGCGAGTGGCCCCTGCGCCCGCTCTCGCCCGCCTACCCTGCCACCTGACCACCCACCTGTCATGCCCCGTTGACTGCGCCCCTGTGGTCGTGCCGACTCCGTCGTAACGAGGGGCCGAGCTTCCAGCGCCGGCCGTCGGGCGCGACGGTCCGCTCTCGGGCCAGCGACGTCGGTCCGGCTGCTCGCCAGGCACGCGCTCCGCGGTGGTCCGCTTACTCACCCTACAGCGTCTGAATTAGACAGATCCATGGAGAAAGGAGCTTAGCAGCTTCCACATCGTGGATTTTCTAGCTTCCACGTTAACGTGCATGCAATAGTCGCGGAGGGTTCTAGGTCAGTGGAAAAGGCTAAGAAATGAAGAGAAAACGGAGCAAAGTGGGCTTTCCGGGATCAAGTGGACCAAATGCGGTGATTTTGTCGGAGAGTGGGGGCTTTTCACTAGCAGGAGGCCCTTCACCACCCCGGTGCATCCCCCATCAACACTGATTGCTCCTCTGGCAGGCTGAGGGAGAGGGAGAGGGAGGGGGTGGCCCTCCACGTCAGGCCGACATTTTTTACTTTTGCAAAATAGATAGCTCCTTTGGTTTTCTCATGATCATGCTGACCGAGCTGCCCTCCCGGTCAGAAATGGTACGGCTGTGCTCCTGCCTGGCGCCGGCATCGTCCGTGTGCAAGGCTGTGACAGGCTACAGCGTGTCCCGTGCCGGCTGGGGGGCCCTTGGCGCCCCTCGGAATCTACGATGAAAAGCCCGATTTAAGGACAGGAAGGGCCCGAAAATCCAGCCAGAGGCCTCATTCAAGGGCCCGGCCCGAAGGGCCGTGCACCAAATGCCAGTCAGAGAGCCCTGCGCGCTGAGCAGGGGCCCACTGAGTCGATAAGGGCCTATATTTCGATCAAACGCCGCCAGTAACGTACAGTCGGCTCCGTGGCGGCATGGGCCTGAGGGCCCATATCGCAAGCAAGGGCAAAGCCGGAGCCAGCGATTTACATTGCCCGGGCCCCGCAGCCCCTACCAGGGGCCCCAAGTCGGCCAGAGGCAGTGTTCGAGGAGGCCCGAAGAGCATAGAGGGCCCACCCAGACATTCTGTGTCAACAACAGGACATTCTGTATCACCAAGGAGCCTCGAATTGGCCGCCGGAAAACTTGTTCAACAAGGGCGGGGACAGGAGCCCAAATGACAGAGGGTCTCTTGCGTTGGTCGGGGCACTCGGACAATTGAAGGAAACAAGAACTTATAATAAGTGCTCACATTGAGGTAATAGAAAAGTCCTGTACCAGTCGGGGCCCGCAGTACCGAACGGTGGTCCCTTCAACCCTTTTCCAGCATGGGCCCGTTAAGCCCGACTGGAGCTTATGTGCCACTTACTTGACCGCCTGCGGTGAGCAAGGGGTGTTGTTGCGTCAAGGACGGTTCATGTGCCGATCCGGAGTCTACTGCGCGGGTCAGAAGGCCTCCCGCGTCAGGGAGAGGACCAACGTGATATCATATGTCCCCCTAAGGGCCTCCGGATTGCCCAGGGGATGCCGCCCCGTGTCGCCAGAATGACGGCCGGAAAACACACCGCGGTGGGACAGGACAACCCTGCAGCCCTTAACCGGTCAAGGGGATTCCCTTATCGGAAAGAAACAAGGGATCTCATTAGCGCTAAATTGAGTGGGTCGGAATGGCTTCAAAACGCACAAGGCCATCCCACGTGTCTCTGAGGGGGTTCATGAATTTGCAGAATGGACTAGTGAAGCAAATACCATCAGACTGTTTGAGCCTGCGCGTTGGATGCCTATGGTGTAGTGGTTCACGCGCCTGCGTTAACCACTGCGCGTCTGGGAAACCACAAGAACGGGGTTCGATTCCCCGCAGTGCCCGCCTTTCCCGCCAGGGTGACGGGCTGGCGGCGCCATATAGCCCCAACAGCTGAGTGTGTCATAAAGCCTCATTGGCACGCCCGTAATCTTTGAGAACAAAGCTTTCGCGATGGCTTGGGTCGCAGCTTCCGCACAACCGAACGGCTTTGGCCACCGCAAGTAACGCCAGGGGCGGGCGCCGAGCGCGCATCACTGACCATAGTGAAATGATGTTTCTGAATATCTTTCGCAATTAATTCGTACAGCTGAAGGATTAGGCTGAGTGAATATTTTTTATTACAACTTTGGGGATGTCTCCTGGACAGATTAACAGTTACAGCAACACCACAAATAGGAATTTTACCTTTACTGTTCCAGTTTCACAACCACATTCCAGCGCCACTTCGCGGCGCTGTAGAGGCCAATGCTAAAAACCGCACAGGTGGTATATACGCCCGGAATATCTCTATATGTACGAATTGGTGTCCGAAAGCGTTTGGAGGTACTTGTTTTAAATGCATCACTATATTCGTGCGCCTGTTGGCCACGACTTAGTTAAGCCCGCTAGGCTGACGCTGCGTGGCCTACGGAGACTGCAACGCTTAGCGTCGAGTTTGTTGCTTCTAAGATGTGCGAGTGCGCGTGCTCAAAACTACGCGACATAATTTGTATCACTTCTAAAGTTTGACTGAATGTTGAATATATCGATGTAAACATGGCTTAGGCACGCTAATGCAAACTGTTGACCCTTTTTTATCTTCAATCTACATTCTCGGCATCCTTGTTATTTCTGTACAGCCCGGATGAACATTCTGACAAAGTTTGAATTCCATCGGTTTAAAAAGAGCCTACTGGACCAGTGTAAAGTGAAAAGCGCCGACAATTTATTTCATACAGTCATTTATCGCATGGTCTTATCAGTTTGCTACCTATAAACTTAAGGCAGAATTGATCTCGTATTAGCGTCTGGCCTATATTTCAGTTACAGAATGTTGAAATGTGTAATACATGTATATACACATAATATATATATATATATATATATATATATATATATATATATATATATATATATATATATATATATAGCACACACATGTACTCCATAACAAACGGGCCATGTCCCGCGATTTTAAGGATCCTTCCACTATCAACGGGCGCTTTGTCGACCCTGTGCTCCCCTTGGTAAGGCTTGGCTGCGCCCCTGGGCTCGAAATGGAATCGTGACCAATGCTTGCGTCACCGGCGGGATCGAGCTCAGTTGGGCTATCTGGAGCCTCTCGCTCCTCCAGCAGGGCGAGGCGCGGTGGCAGAGAGGTCGACGTTGTTTCACCCCTCGCACCCCAGCCCGAGGTCCACCGTCCAGTGCTCCTCGGCGCTCAGGAGGCCGGCTCAGGGGACGTCGGTCAGCCAGCGTCCTGACACCTCCGGCTCAGCATATCGGCCGGGCGGCTCAGGGGACGTCGGTCAGCCCAGCGTCCTGACACCTCCGGCTCAGCATATCGGCCGGGCGGCTCAGGGGACGTCGGTCAGCCCGCGCTGACACCTCCGGCTCAGAATATCGGCCGGGCGACTCAGGGGACGTCGGTCAGCCCAGCGTCCTGACACCTCCGGCTCAGCATATCGGGGGCGGCTCAGGGGACGTCGGTCAGCCCAGCGTCCTGACAGCATATCGGCCGGGCGGACTCAGAGACGTCGGTCAGCCCGGACCCGTCCTGACACCTCCGGCTCAGCATATCGCCGGGCTCCAGGGAGGGGACGTCGGTTCAGCCCAGGTCTGACACCCTCAGGGCCTTCGGCCGGGGTCAGGACGTCGTCAGCCCAGCGTTCCTGACACCTCCGGCTCAGCATTATCGGCCGGGCGGGCTCAGAGGAGTGCGCAGGCAAAGGGACAGCGGGACTAGCAGTCGGCGACAGTGTCTGGCAAAAGCCGACGATCAGCTAGAGGTCTGGTGTCAAATTTTTATGTAACATCATCCACACCCAAGAACGAAGATTTTAAAAATATTCCCCAACAATTACCCAACAAGCTTAGTCCGCCAGGACGGGACAGTGAGCCTTTCCAACCTTACAATCACATGCTCACGAAACATCCAGGCAAGGCAAACAGCAGAGGAAAACGCATGAAAGGGACAGGATGCAATACTGATTGTTTTGATGTGAGTCTGCGGGCGGTGCGACGCAGTCTGGACGGAGTCAGCCGCCGACCGTCGTCACCGCTCCGTCTCACCTGTGGCCGCCCGAAGCCAAACTGCGGTGAGGCGGCGAGCGGCGCAAGCGGCCATGGGGATGGTGACCTGCTGCAGCGGCCTGGCGCCGCCCGAGCCCGTCTGATCTCCGGCGCGTCGGGCCCTGGTGCTGTATCGCATCAAGCCGGTGCGTCCCACGGCACGCTCATGCTGTGGCGCCCCACCGTCACGTGCGTCACGTCACGCCTGCGGTGTTGAGCGTCACGGAGAACTCACAGTCACATGCGGCGCGGCGGCTGCAGAGACTGCCGGCTGCGCTCCCGACCGGCGCCCGTCCGACCGTCGACTGGCGCCTGCCGGCCCGGCCACCGGCCCCGGCACTGGCCCACTTGAGATGCTCCGCGACCGGAGACGGGGGCGGCGTCGGTCGGGGCGGTCCCGTTCCGCTGGCGGGCGTCTCCAGTGGAGCGGCATAAGTGGAGTTACTCATCTGTTGCATAGGGGTGGTGCCAGAGAGGTTCAAGCCTCGAGGGATAGAGGACTTTACCGGCTGAGTTAATCTCAGCGTACCAATGTTGAATGGGTGAGGGCTCGAGTTGCCTGCAGATCATGAAAAAATTACAGGCATGGTTACTGCTGTGGCTAAGATTTTAGCCACATGCTGGGGAGATATTTGAAGAACTACTACGCAAGGCTATTATTTGCGCTTATTTTAATCATGATTATCCACGTTCGTACTACTTTTGCAATTATCAACACCAAGAAATAAGTTTGAGTGTAAATCTCCTGAAACCTCTCCAAGATTTAGACCTGTGCTGGAAAAATGTGGAGGGTTAGCCCCCCGGTTGGTAACGCTGCCTTCTTATGGGCAGTGGATGGATGTGGGCACAGCCCCATAGCTAGCAAGTGAATTGAGTTCACAAATCTTACCTGTGAAAGCCTGAGGGGCTCTGTCTCTACCCTACCAACTTGTCTTGAAAGTGTAACCATTCGGAGGTAATTGAGACGTCATGAGTGGGCGAGCGATGCGAGGAAACGAACTCATTCGTACATGAGAGACTGAATCGAGTCCTTTTTGTTCGTTTCCTTGCGTGCCTACCCGGGGTTCAATATTTTTTCCAAGCGTGAAAGCACACAGCATCGAGCACTGGCTTAACAGAGTCATCAGAGCTTTTGCGATTTAGACTCTTAGACCAGTTGAAATTCACAAAACACAAAACTCATGCAGTTCTGGCCACCGCATAAAATGCATTAAGGCGTGATACGCTGGGAGGTCCATTTGTTGCCACGGTGTCACAAACGGCGCATGGCTCGAAATCCTTTGCTGCTCTCAGCGCTACTTTCGACGACTTGGTGTTGAAACATCGCATATTCCAGTCAGTTATCCCGGCATTGTCGCCATTCTCGGTGATTATTTATATGCCAAGCTTCTAGGCGACACCAGGACCCATCCAGCAGGTAAGAAACTGTTCGAATTTATCGCAGCACGCTCCCTGACTGAGCTAGTTACTTATCTGTCAGCGTGTTCATCCGGTTCTGTTTTAGACGTTTTGATCGTGAATCAAGCCATCGTGCTGCGTCAAGGCCATTTGAGCTCGTACATATTCATTCCGCCGTCCAGTGATTTATCCCAGCCTGGCATCAGGCTGGCCGGTGTGCTTACCCAGTTGTTGAAACATTCTGACCTGGGCGCATACTGTCGTCACCGGCATTCTCATGATTAGAACGAAATGCTTGTCCATAAATGCATCTGCGACGTGTGGAGTATTTTACGCTACATTTCTGAACGTTCTGGACGGTCTTCCCTACACATTTAGTAAGCTTCGCTACCAGTCGGTGCCACCTATAGACTGCCCCGTGATCTAAAGGGCAGAGCTGCTGCGGGTTGACATGGCGTGGTCCGATGCTTCCGCTAACGGCGCAATCGGGCCGGCCGTCCAGGGGCAGAGCTGCTGCGGGTTGACATGGCGCGGTCCGGTGCTTCCGCTAGCCGCGCAATCGGGCCGGCCGTCCGGGGGCAGAGCTGCTGCGGGTTGACATGGCGCGGTCCGGTGCTTCCGCTAACGGCGCAGTCGGGTCGCCTATCCGTTCAGACTCCAGACGTGATCCAGCGGATAAGATCGGTACAGACGGCTCGTGCTCAGCACAGAAGCACATGCAAAACACTATCCATAGCCGACTGCGTAGCCGAGGCGAAGAACCTACCGCGTTCCCTGACGTCATCAACGAGTTCTTTGTCAATGTCAGACCATGTGTAACTTGTGAGGTGGCTGCGTTTGGTAATGCACCAGAGGCTGCTGTAAATACTGTTAACATGTGTTTTTCATCGGGATGCGACTATAATCTCCTGTGTATCGGATTATTCAAGCTGTCCTTTTTCGTCATTCAAATACTTTTACACATTGCCAAGGCGTTTGCCATTTGCTGAAGCATCCCCAGGTTATAGAAGCATGTGCTGGTGCCTGGTACATCCTATTTTTTTATCTGGTAATCCTAACTTTGCTTTCTGTTTTCGTTCATTTTCCACCCTTCCTACCATCTCTAAGGTGGCTAAGAAACTGATGCAGCGTCAGTTTTAACACTTCCTGAAATCCATCCGACTCCTCCATCATATAAACAGGGATCTCAACGACAGCTCTGCTTGGCATCACGGAACTCACGCTCTCTGTGGGGGACGGCTAAAACAATTATTCTGTCGTATTGACTTGAGCAAATGTTCTGACGTCATCAATCACTCTTCTTGTTCCGAAGGTGAACACGGGAAGAATCCGAGGAGGGGGTACAAGCGAGGAGATACCTCCCTGCCCCAAATGGAGGAGTTAGCGAGTAAATGTAGGTTTGTAACACAAAAAAGGAAAGAAAAAGGGAAGCCCCTAGGCGGCCAAGAAGGGCCACAAGCCAGTGAACATTAAGGGTACACAAGCAGGCTAAACGAGCTCTTGGCTGATTGTGAGGGCAGCAGGCGGACACGCTAGATAACATGCTGCGCTGTGCAGGGCACTGGGCTGCTAACGGCTGCCTCTATTTTGGCTTCCCATGTACTCTCGATCGCCCGTGGGCCTTCCGCATCTGTCGCGGATCCTTCCGATCTGCTTGGAGGGAGGGCCCAATACGCTGCTGTCGAGGACCCCATACGTCAGCCTGCCGGCGCAACTGCGACCGTCTGGGGACCCTCCGCATCGGTCCTGAGCTCAGCCTGTCTGCTCCTGTCTGCCACCGCGCCCTGCCCTCTTGCTAGCAACCCTGCCCGTTGACCTATCGGGTACTTCAGATTGTACAGAGGCCTTCCCCGTTGCTCTTTCGTTTTTCCATTGCTCGGAGCCCCCGCTGCTGTTGGAGCCCCTACATGCCAACCTGCAGGAACGCCCGACCGCGGCCGTTCTCGGACTTCCGCGGCATCCTGGCATTGTCTCTGGAGGCCGAGGACTGAACGGTGCCGTCGGGAGTCCGTACATCAAACTGCCGAAGGTATGCGCTATCTATAACCCATGGGTTTTCACACTGGCTTTGAGCTTCTCCCACTTGCTCGGAGGATCCTGTGTTGCCGCTAAAAGCCCCTGTTAACGTACAGGAGAACCTGTGAGAATCCTGAGGCCCGTAGTGCTCGTGTTGAATTCATCACGTCTGCTCGGAAAATTATGTGCTGTTGTCTGAACCCTATCAGCTAAACTGCCAGTGTTCTCGAGATACTCACGGGCTTCTATTAATTGATATAGGGCTCTTCTCATTGGTTCAGAATTGCAGAGGACCCTACGCACCCGTCAGAGACACCATGTGTTAACCTCAATAGACGCTCTCGATGGGTCAGGGGCCGTCTCAGGGACCGTAGCCACTGGTGTGGGGTCGGAGGACCCGACACTGTTGTCAGGGTGTTTATGTTCATATGCAGGCCGCTTGATTACACAGGGGCCATCCAAACCGGTGTCGGGTTCCTCCTGTTTGCGCATGGGCCCTGCGCTTCTGCTAGGGGCCATATCTTACAACCTGTCGGGCCATCCCCGATCGCGTGGGGCCCTGCTCTCCTGCTGGGGGCCCTAAACTTGAACCTGTCAGGCCATCCTCCATTGCATGGGGCCCTGTTCTTCTTCTGGGGCCATATATTTGAACTTGCCGAACCATCCTCGATCGTTCTGGGGCCCAGCACACGCGGGTGCTTCTCCTTTGTTTGGAGGTCCCACTGTGGCTGGTTTTGACACTGCGGACGTCATGGACCCTATGAACGCAACCACCATGTAAAATGAATGCTTAAATAAAGGTTATTTTCGATGACCAGGATGCTAGTACCTTCAACGAACCGCGTATCCTTTTGTTGAAAGAATCATCTGACGCCCGATTGTGCGGTGTGTGTGAAATTGAATGCAAGTCAACACCCAAATCTGGAATGCCATCTGTTAATTATTATGCTAGGGTTATATATATATATATATATATATATATATATATACATAAATATGCATCATTTTTTTCAATTTCGTGAGTCCCCGCATGGCTTAAGCGATGCGCAATGTCACAACGATTCGGTTGAGGCCTTGCTTTGTTCACACGACGCTGTACATGTTTCAGATTACCCTTTGTTCACTGTTGAATATCTGAACGAGCAGTCCGTACACTACGTTAAACACTTGTGGCCATTTTCAAAACTCCATCCTTCCCATGGTTACACTGCGTTCAACGTGCTCAAGCTGTAATGCGTTTGTAGAAAGGCGCTCGGGTGGTGTCAGTTTAACTGCCCCGAAGGTTTTCCAAACCAGCCTCCGAACGGCGCAGCGGCACCACACTCTGGGTGGCTGTATCCAACTTAAAAGCCGATCTTTTAGTACACAAAGTTAGAGGCACCGTGTCAGGTCACTGACCTATGGCAGGTCAAAAACAGGCTATGGCTGTCAGCGAAAGCATCTCCTAGGGAATCGTTCAATCTGATCCGGCAGCGGGGGCCTAAACGAAGAAATATATATTTAAACGGTTTCTTAGACAATTAGATATCTGAATTTAGTGTTGCGAATAATTCCGTGAGGCTGGATATAAAGGCCAGGTCGAGTTTTTTTTGTTGATTGGAATTTACGGACGCGCCGACTGCGGTGGTCATTTGGCGCAGATAACGAGCTTTGTTCTACCTCTCTACTGAGCCGCATAAATGGTCCTTAAGTTGGGGCGTTTGAGAAACAAAAAGATCTGTTGAGATTCCAGAAATGGTGAGTTATCTCCTAGCATATCACAGAGGGTAACAGGCAAGTCATGCTGTCCAAAGTAACGTTGGCGTTCTTCCGCGAGGCGCGGACAAGATATACGGATATGGCGAACGGTAAGGACAGCACCACATCGATGACAGGTAGGTTTATCGGCTCTCTCCAACATATAGCCGCGGTTTGCATACGTGTGTCCGTGCGTAATCTGCAGAGGATCGCTTCTTCTCTCCGCATTTTGCGGAAACAAGAGAACCACTGACCCAGCCTAGGTTTTATCTCTGTAAGCTTGTTACCATCCATCCGATCCCAGCAACGCTGCCACTTGTTTTGCAGGAATGTTTTTATTGCAGGATAAAAGTCTCTGGCAGGAATAGAAAGAGAGCGAACACATGGAGCCAGCGCTGCTTGCCTGGCAGCCGCGTCAGCTAACTCGTTGCCCGCAATTCCAACGTGGCTGGGAACCCAACATAGCATTACTTTCTTTCCGGCCTGATCCAGTTGAGTCAAACGTATTAAAATGTCCTGTATAAGGGGACATGATGGATAAAAAGACTTCAAGCTCAGAACACTGCTCAGAGAGTCAGTCAAAATGACATGTAAAGGTTCGTCACCGACGTCAATGAAACATAGTGCCTTAGTGATTACTATGAGCACCGATGTGAGCACCGAAGCGTTTGGGGGCAATGAAAACGACCGGGTGACGCCACCGCTCACAAACGCACAGCCTACACCACCGGAAGTTTTAGAGCCGTCCGTGTAAGTATGTGTGTAGCCCTGATATAACGCTAAACGCTCAAGCGCTCTGGACCTCATGACATCTGGCAGCGAGACATTCTTTTTCATTTCAGTCAGAGGTGTGTTTGTGAAGGGAGCGATCAAATGCCAGGGAGGAGTACACAGATGACCTGATCGCTTCACCTTTCGAATGGGGAATTTCGTTTTCCCGCAGTAAGGGTTGTATCCGGGAGCCAAAGGTCACAGCATCAGTTACTGCTGTTAACTGTGATGGAGTTACTGTGATGGCCTCCTGCTCCCGCAATCGCTCAGGTTACGTTCCTATTGACCTCGGTACCTATTTAGCCTCAGAGCAGCAGTCGAATACGCGCCGATGAATTTTTACGCACAGTTGTCAAACGTAATTTCACGTGCCGCCAAAATGGAATGTCATTTCCCTTGCCAACTGAGTGTGTGACACTCAACATCGTACTTATGCATCGCCTTCTTAACATATTTTGAATGCTAGGATATTTGTACTACTTTATACCAAGGGAAAAATTCTGCATTAGTCATCACCCATCAGCTGATTACATCGCCCAGCCGACTAGCCGTAAATAAGCTAGGCATCAAGTTCATGCTCGGTTTTGATGGTATATAGCAGCCAACTTTATTTATTTTGCCTGTTTTCCGAAACACTCGCAGGATATAACACGATCTGCAGAAAATGTATGAGCTCTAGGTATGTGCATGCGTAGAACGCCTAACTTTATATAGCTGCGCCTAATAAGATAGGTTCCCGTAGTTGTTATATATGTATATATGTATATATATAACGATGATAACATTTATCTTTTAATTTAATGGCCGGCATTTCTGTGGCCGTGACCGCAGTTCGCGGCACCAGTCCTGCAGTGCGGCTGCACTCTCAGCCGCCTCGGCCGGACGTTACCGATGCGTCGGCGGCGAGATGACGCTCGCCTCGATCGTGGTCGCGTCCGTGTACATTTCGTCATCGCCCTTGTCGCCGTCCGACGGCAGCGCCAGCGCCAGCATGTCGTGCACGGCCGTCGAATCGTCCGCCACCGCCTTCAGCTGCTGCACGAAGCGGGCCCAGGTCTTCATCGACGCCTCACTGTGCCTCAGGGAGCTCATGCACGAGTGGTACTTCTTGCCCAGCAGACGGCGGTCGCACTGCTTGCGGTGGTAGATATGCACGAGACCTGGGTCGGGCGCGCGAACAATCTCCAGCGTGGATTGTTGGTATTTCCTGTACAGCTTACTGTCCTCGCCACCCCAGCTTCGCGACACCAAGAACTCGCCAGCCACACGGTCAAAGTCCGACTTGTACTGACACGTCATGCCGAAGCCGAAGTCGCGCCAAAAGCCCACGTCGCCACTTATTGGGTGCATCTGCCAGAGCGAGGCTGGCTTCTTGCGCCAGGCGCGGAAGTAGAGCTCCGGACTGAATGTGCTGAACACCACCGGGTAGTAGACGCGCCGGCCAGGGGCGGTGTTGGCGCGGCACCGGTGCAGTGCCTGCGTGTCGAAGAACATGTCGACGTCGCAGAAGAAGAGCAGCACGTCGTCGTCACCCTGCCAGGAGCGTGCGCCTTCCAGCAGGGCGTGGCCGCGCGAGAACTCGGCCTCCTGGTCTACCAGACGCGCCACCGGACGGCGGGCGCGCTTGTTCAGTCGGTGCAGCGTGTCGGCCACGCGGCGCCGCTCGCGAGCCAGCTGCTCACGTGGTGCCGCCGGCTGGCCGCGCCAGTAGAACATGACGACCAGCCGCAGGTTCTCGTGGCGCGCCACCACGAGCTGCTCGAACATGGCGGCGAACTCGGCGAACGCGTCCGGCCGCCGGTAGTAAGGCACGACCACGTACACCAGCTGGTCGTGGTCGTAGCCGGGCCGCGCATCGACGAGCAGCGGACCGGCACGGCGCACCAGTCGCACCGTTTCCACGCGGCCCGGCCGCGCCTCGCTGGCGAAATGCAGCACGTACACTTCGCCGGCGCCCAGCACCTGCTTGTACCGGCCGTCGAGGAAGTGCTGGGCCGTGTAGCTGGCGCCGCCACTGGCCTGGTTGAGGTGTTGAGCGCCGGTGCGCACGGCCGCCAGCAGCTCGACGTTCAGCGCGCCCCTCCGGCCGAGCTGCGGCGATTTGTTAACCGTGTCCCAGACGCTGTCCTTGGTGAACACGCGCCAGCTGGTTGTCTTCACCCTGCGGCACACGTTAGGTCAGCGTAGTGACGGCGTCGACCAGCGTTCAGGCGGCCGAAAGCCATGTCGTGACGGACGGCTATCCAGATGCGGTCAGCCGTGCATGCAATCAAACACGGCAGAATCAGGTCAGGATAGCCAGCGACATCGATCGTGACACGGATGATCGGATCGTTTGGGCAAGGAAAGCTCAGCCTGCTGCGTTTAACAGCCGAACGTGGCCATAACCACACACCGAAGGCTCGGCCTCTGCAGCTGGCCCCGGTGCCGCGTCGGAATGCTGTGGGGCATGTGGAATCTGTGGGCTGGTCTTTTCTGACGTCTCGTTCGCAAACCATGTGCTTTCCATCTTTGGCTCAGGACATTTACAGGCGGAGTAACTTGCTGACTCTGCCTCGTGCACTCCAAAACACATGAACCTTGTATGTAAACGGGTGTCCCACGACGAGAAAAGTCCCGTCTGACCCACCGTCGCCAATGTCCACTACCCAAGCTGCATCTTTGGTAGTATGCAGATCTGCACGGATTCTGGTCTGTTTGAGCACAAAAATTGGCCCGTTGAATTCGGTCGGCTTAGAAGTAAGCCGAACATATGCCCGTAGTGCAGAACGGTAGGCGTGGCTGGCGCCTGGCGGCACTCGATCGTCCGTTACTGCTGACTGCCACATATTTTGGTCACTTATCTTCCCCCTTCATATTTTGGGGCTGGTTTGTCGTGGGATGGCCCCAGCAGTGATGTGATTAACACTTCCTCAACGAATCACTCCCAACGTCTAGCCAGGAAACCCTTGCATCGAGCAATTGCGGAGATCGCAAGGCGAGCCCGCCTTCTCTGATTGTCTCAGACCACTAGTGCCCTCCCTAGTGCGATATCGCACAACTTTCTCACTGGTTGATCATTGCATACTATCACATTAGTTCCATACCACGCGTATGTGACTGTTTCGGTCTCAAAGCAATATACAGGCGCGTTGGCTGTTGCCAAATATGCTCGTAAGAATCAGAACATTCCGAAAAAGCACAAGACTGTTGCTGGTGCTGATTGTGCATATGTGTTAACATTGTTGTGTAAAGTGGGTGTTGGTGAGGGAATGATACTGGCAAATAGAAGCTTTGTGCTCACAAAGTTCATTTTTGGCTGACCCGCTAGGAGGACTGGCAACAGCCCGAGGTAACCGTTAGTCCAACTATACCGCCAGACAGTTTGGCATCTGCCGCGGTCTCGGACGGCGTCCAGAAGCGTCGCAGCTACAGGCGGCTCCTAGCTAGGCGACTCAAGTCAAACACTTCAAGTTGGCGGTGAAACTGTGCATCCAAGTAGCCAACTGACAGCATTAGCCATTAAGGCGCAATGGTGATGGCCGCATACTCACAATCGTGATCGTATCAGGTCATCCATCTTCTCCACGTCACTGGTCTCGTTCTCTGGAAAGATACGGTCGTCGTATACAAATATAACCACCGTGGCCTCAGTTACGTGGCCTCAGTTACGTGGCCTCAGTTACGTGGCCTCAGTTACGTGGCCTCAGTTACGTGGCCTCAGTTACGTGGCCTCAGTTACGTGGCCTCAGTTACGTGGCCTCAGTCACGTGGCCTCAGTTACGTGGCCTCAGTTACATGGCCTCAGTTACGTGGCCTCAGTTACGTGGCCTCAGTTACGTGGCCTCAGTTACGTGGCCTCAGTTACGTGGCCTCAGTTACGTGGCCTCAGTTACGTGGCCTCAGTTACGTGGCCTCAGTACGTGGCCTCAGTTACGTGGCCTCAGTTACGTGGCCTCAGTTACGTGGCCTCAGTTACGTGGCCTCAGTCACGTGGCCTCAGTCACGTGGCCTCAGTTACGTGGCCTCAGTTACGTGGCCTCAGTTACGTGGCCTCAGTTACGTGGCCTCAGTTACGTGGCCTCAGTTACGTGGCCTCAGTTACGTGGCCTCAGTTACGTGGCCTCAGTTACGCTGGAAGCTCGGCGGTTTCCATCTGCTGCAGGCAGACGTGGGATTTCATCATATGCATATATATATATATATATATATATATATATATATATATACACATATGCATATCAGCGATACCTTAAGACAACACACGCCGCTCCCCATCGGGTGAGGGCAGAAGACGCCGTCACCAGACGACAGCCCTGAGGTCGGCAGAAGACGCCGTCACCAGACGACAGCCCTGAGGTCGGCACCACGCACAAATTGCAAGGGGAGGCACCGTTATATTTTGCAAAGCTGATGGTCTGCTGCAAATATTTAGCAAAATCTCGATCCCAGGCAATGGCAGGCCGTTCAGTGATAACGCTATTTCTGAAGCCTTGCACTCATTTTAACACCGAATGCCGTTTTGCTGTTCATTGGCAGTACACGTTACTCTCGAGCACGCCATCAGGACACCAATGATAGCCAACAGGTGTGCGGGTAAAACTGTAATCTCTCTGGGGTCAAGCCAAGTCCATAATCCACCGTCCATAAACCATGCCACGCATGGAGAGAAGAAAGGCATTTGATGAAGCGCAACCATTCCCTTTCAAAGGTAGAAGGGTCGTTCGGAGAACATAACGTTACACTCACGGCGCAACCGCAAATCACGCTTAAATATTAAAAGAAAACAGATTTGAGCAAGCGAGGCGATTCTCACGTAGCGAGATCTGTGCGCAGCCAACGAAAGGATAATACAAATTGCGACAGAGCACATCACAGATCATGCCCGGCCCCATACGACACCCTCTTTTGGACATAGGACGGTCTCAGGTCACGCGTTTGAACCGAATCCGATTCGAACACGGCTGCACGCACGCTCTGAGGCATAACTGATATTCAGTGCTCCGGAGAGCTGTATATATGATTATTTGCCTTCGTTTGCCTCGACATGTTATCCCGACTTAGAAGTCACTGGTGAATATCAAAGGGTAGAAGTGAGCATTGTTGAATTTCTTAAACGCCGATCATTGACTGGTTCTTGTTTGAATGCCCCATCTTCACCTGGTTCAAAGTGGCGAACTAAGGTGCATCTCCTTAGCCTGTGTCACGAGTGGAAACAGCAACAATAGGTTAATTGGAGATATTTGAACCTTATTTGATAAGCTGGCTCCACAAAACCATCAAAAATAGCATAAATTAAAGATGGTTGAAAATGCAGCCAACCATACACACATAAAACACACGTAAAACATGAATATCAGTCAGCTCGGTTGACAGTGCCCCAAAAGCTGTCTGATGATCCCATTCCGGCGAAAGTTGATGGCCGGAGATAAGAAGTCGTCAACTGTTACCATCTTGTAGTGCGGGCCGTGAGGCAGTCCCATCGGGCGTGCAGTTGACGACCTTCTGCTGCAGCCGCTCTTGACCGTCGCACAAGTCCTCTTCTTGCGGCACCGGCACACCTGGGTAAGTGTCGTGAGTAGTCTCAGGTGTTCGTATACAATACCCCGGCACCACTGCATTCCATTCGAATCGATTATATTCACATTATTACATGCACGTTTACACACACTTGCAGATGTGGCCTAATGCTAAGCATTGTCGCTTATTCAGATCGTTCAGTTCTGGCGCCGTGTCATGCAATACGATTTTCAGTTAATGCCCGATGGGACCGAAGAAGATACGGCGTAGCCCTAGACTTGGTCCAGTGGAGAGTATTCTGACAGCATCGATGTGCGGCTGTGGACTGCGTGCACCTACTTGGAACAGCTGTTCTTAAAGGTCTATCCATCGGAAGTGTTTCACGGTATGCGCATTGTAGGTGCGAACTGTGCGATAGACGCATTTATTCATCTTATTTCTGACTTAAGTCTTAACCCTGACTGATTGCATTTCACGGGCTGCCCACAGCTGCAGTCGGACTGCAGCTGTCTGACTGTGTTTGGAGATGTCTGGGCCTGACAGTCGGACTGCAGCTGTCTGGCTGTGTTTGGAGATGCCTGGGCCTGACCGTTTTCAGCTGCAGTCGGACTGCAGCTGTCTGACTGTGTTTGGAGATGCCTGGGCCTGGCCGTGTACACAAAATTACATATGGCGGCCCTAACGCACCAGCATAAATAGCTTACAGGTGCGTCAGATGGCGGCCCTAGCGCACCAGCATAAATAGCTTACAGGTAGGTCAGATGGCGGCCCTAGCGCACCAGCATAAATAGCTTACAGGTGCGTCAGATGGCGGCCCTAGCGCACCAGCATAAATAACTTACAGGTAGGTCAGATGGCGGCCCTAGTGCACCAGCATAAATAGCTTACAGGTGCGTCAGATGGCGGCCCTAGCGCACCAGCATAAATAGCTTACAGGTACGTCAGATGGCGGCCCTAACGCACCAGCATAAATAGCTTACAGGTACGTCAGATGCCAACGTGCGATCCGAACAGGTAGCTCACAAGCCGACGTGCGGTCCGAACAGGTACGTCAGATGCCAACGTGCGGTCCGAACAGGTAGGTCAGACGCCGACGTGCGGTCCGAACAGGTAGGTCAGACGCCAACGTGCGGTCCGAACAGCCATGGAGAAATACCAAAATCTCAGCTTTTACTTTGTTACGCAACGCCACTCCGGTGACGCATTAGCTCAGGGAGAGCAAGCGTCCCCAACTCCAGGCGGCATTTATTATGAACGTTGTGGCGATGCATGAGAACAAACGAGACAGGAATCACGTGCCCAACCGCAACAGAGGTACCCCCATTGCTGCACCTATCATGCAGTGCCTACTAAGACGACCTGCGCCAAACACGCAGACCGTAGGGAATCGGCCCCTAACGGGTAACAGGATAGTTGTAACCCCAAGGAGACATGCCCTCACATCGACCGCGAGCACGTTACAGGTGTACGCGGGTACGGGGGCCATGTCGAGCACGTTACAGGTGTACGCGGGTACGGGGGCCATGTCGAGCACGTTATAGGTGTATGCGGGTGCGGGGGCCATGTCGAGCACGTTACAGGTGTACGCGGGTACGGGGGCCATGTCAAGCACGTTACAGGTGTACGCGGGTACGGGGGCCATGTCGAGCATCACGGCAAGATGCTCAAAACCTCAGCGGAACGTTTCGCCCGGGTATTTAACACTTATGGGTATTCGAACAGCCTGCAGCTTCTGAGGCAAGCTGGAAAGCAGAATTATGACGAACTGGGCACCAATGCTATCTTACACATAGCGTCATTTACTGAATTAGGCGACGTCACAGACGACCTTAATTTAGAAGTTGCATATAGGGATATGTGGTAGGGGCCTATAGCTCCTACAGCACTGATAGGGCGTACGTGGTACTAGGCGTACCATGTCTGCAACAAAGCCAACACTAACGTGAAATAGAATTTGATTGAAACCTCGTTTCCATTAAAAGCGGGTTGCTTAGCCAGTTCCCCAACTTCCGCTTTGGGCACTGATTCTCGTCCCCTATCGATGCGCTCGTGTCGTTACATTCACTCTTACCGTGCTTCATCCCATGATAAAGGGTAACGATAAGCCATGCGTTCACCAGGGCGAGGACGACCACCAGTGTTTTCGCTGAGCCATTTCGACACATCCCTCGACCTGCAACAACGACGTCATACTGTGAGACAATTGTGGTTGGCACGAGGAACGAGGAAGACACAGGCTGCTTAGATCGTGCGTGCTCTGGCCTTTAACGGACCACGACGTAGTCCGCGTACTGATTTTATGTCTTATGTTTTAAGGCTGATGTTTTCATATTTTGGAGGCCTTCGGGTGCTTAAACTGCGTAAAAATACCTGGTCCTGCAGCCCTAGAGAGGCCTCTGCCGCTTCCAAGGGGACATACGACCCGCAAAAAGGCCGGGGACATATCACCTTCCGGGCGGATCCAGGATTTCGTCAAGGGGCGACACACAACATTGTGGGACCCCTGGAGTTTTGGGCCCCCTCCGAAAAATATCGTTGCATTTCGGACATAAGGTTTTAATGCAAGTCGTACGCAATATATATATATATATATATATATATATATATATATATATATATATATGCATTGACTTGTTCATTTATCTAATAAATACGGCAACCCATCGTACTGTATACAGCCTTATAAAGCTAAGCGTGCTACGCATGCGTACACTTAAATCCACTCATTTTCTACAGGTCATTTTAAATGCTGTGATTTTGAGGCTAAGTGTTTCGGAACAACAGGTTCCAACAGGCCCCAACAAATAAACTTGAGTTGGTTGCCAACAACTATCAAACCAAGCATCGACTAGCTTATGTGCTTACGACCAACCGGCTGTGCGAGGTAATCAGCTGATGGCTGACGACTAAGGCATAATTTTTCCTTTCTTATAGAGGAGTACAACATATCCTAGCATCCAAAATGTGTTAAGAACGTGACGCACTAGTATAGTGAGTGTAACACACTCAATAGCCAATGGAACTGACACATACGACGCCGGCGGCACGTAAAATCACGTTCGGCAATTGCGCGTAAAAATTCATCAGTGCATATTCGACTGCTGTTCTAAGACAAAAGCACTAAGGCCAGTAGGGACCGAAAATGAGCGATCATGGGTGCCGCAGTAAGCCAACAAAGTGACTTTCGTCAGTAAGTACAAGATCCTCAGAGCAAGCAAAAAGAACCCAAGACCAACGTGGTGGGCCCCTAAACGATCGGCAGTGCCTTGGCAGGGTGACATATAGGCCCTAGCCATAGCACAGAACCCTTTGAGCAAATGGGAATTATCCAAGACCATACAGTAATGCCCCTGTGCGATCAAGAGTGCACGGGCTGCTTAACAACATAAGCCTCGATAGGAGTGAAGAGTCCTCCGCAAATGAGACCAAAGCGAGGGAGCCCTCGATCAAAGAAAAGGGCCCCTGAGCATCGAGTGTCTCCGTGCCTTACCGTATATAAACCTTAGCAGCAGCACAATGTCCTCCAAGCAAGTAGAAAGAACCCGATACTTTTATGAAGGGTCCCTGAGCAACTGAGTCTGCCCGGATATGGGGCCTCCATAAAAAGTGTATAGGGCCTTTCGGGCGAATGGGAAGAATCCGTGGAGGAAAAACCTCATCGATGAACAATGCTCAGGCATGGAGGCAGATAGCGTCCCAGCAGCACGTTGGGCCCTATGAAAAATGCAAAGAGATCAAGGGCACCGTGGAAGGCTCCTTAGCGATAAGATTGACCCGGCAAGTGGACATATGTATATATAGGACATATGTATATAATACCCAATATATAGGGCCCCAGAACAATCCAGTGTGGCCGAAGAGGTGAACAGACGGGATCCCGACAGTTGCATAGGGCCCTCCATTGAGATGGGAAGTACCCAAGGCACAATGTGGAGGGCCCTCGGATATTCCAGTGGGCCCGAGCAGGTTAGCAGATGGGGACCCGGCAAGAGCGTAGGGCCTGCCGCTCAAATATAAAATGCACACGACGCGATGCAGAGGGCCTCGAATAATCGAGTGCCCCAGACCGTGTTGATAGATAGAGTCCCAGAAAAAAGCGGGGCTTTCCATTCAAAAATAAAGTATCCAAAATCAGGTGTAGAAGTTCCCCACAATCGAATGGGCCCGAGACTCTTATAACAAGGGGCCCAACAGGAGCGTAAGGCCCTCGATTCAAATAAGAAACACCCAAAACCCGATGCGGAGGGCCCCCGAAAGATGGAGTGTATCCGAACCGGTCACCAGCTGACCCCGGTAGGAGCAGAAGACCCTAATTTCAAACACCAAGAACAAATGTGCAGCCCCTCTCCCCGAGCAATCCAGTATTGCCGAGGAGGTGAACAGAAGGAGGCCCCTGACAAGTGCGTAGGGCCCCATTCAAATAGCACGTGCCCAAGGCTAAATGCAGGGGCCCCGAACGATCAAATGTGCCAGAGTAGGCTATGAGATAGGCCTCTACAAGAGCGTAGGGCCCCTATTCAGAAAAGAAGCACCCAAGGCCCAGTGTGGAGGGTCCCCAAACGACTGAGTGTGTCCAAGCAGGCCATCAGATGGGCCCCCGACGAGAGTGTAGGACCTTAAGAAAGCAAGTGACAGATAATTTGAAACGCCATAGACCAATGTGGAGGGCTCATGAGCATATTGCAAGTATGTCGGTAGGTTAACCGAGACCCACGTAAAGGGCCCCTTGCACTTGGAGCAAGTGCAAAGAAATAAAGAGCAGCGTGGAATGCTCCCCAACGATCAAATTAATCCTGCAAGTGGGCGCATAGGCCCCCGGAAACGGCATGGGGCCATAGACGGTGTAATGAGTCATAAAACTTCCAGTTCGCAACTTTTCCAATCATCACATTACTTTTTTACAACTTCCCATAGGCCCTTCACTTTCACTTACAACTGTTCTTGGTCGCCTGGAATTCCAGAGATGCTTATTTTTGTTGCGGTTTGTGTTTAAGAAATCCAAGTCCAAAGTGCGCCTCGAAAAGAGCCGCCATGGTAAAAGCCATCGGAGAGAAATCAAAGCCATCGTATAACGTTTCGTTGAATTCGCAAGATAGCACCCTCATGTTGGCATATCCTGCTATTTGAACAGAAAGCTTCAGGCTTACGTAGCATTCAGCACACTGCATGTTGACACATAGTGTGTTGCAAACGGCACAGAACACACGCGTTAGAAAGGCAAAGCGAGTGAAATACATCACTTTCATAATGGTAAGCGTTGAGTCAAGTGGGATTTCTCCTGCAGTATTACTGATCGAATCGTTCACGTCTGATTTAACAAAAAATTAAAAGCACAAACTGGTGGGATACTCCCCTTAACTAGGTCAGGGTTGTCCATTCCACTGGGTATGGGGGAATGCATGACACTGGGGGGATTTTCGCCCTCCATTTAATATGAATGCGCAGCGCTGGAGCCGGGAAAGAGCACCGGTCGTATCAATCACCAACGCAATCAAAAGGAAGGCTGCCATACGAAATCATAGCGTACGAAGCGGAAATCTGTCGCAGAAGTACGCAGAGATGGGATGCTCCTTTAACGACGAGACAACCAGCCTTCACACAACCACATGCATCGCGGGCTCATGAGAAAATCCAAGCATCGCAAGCAGCGGAAAAAGAGACCGCATGCAAAGCCTGAGACGATGTTGATTGTTGATCGTTGAGAAGTAGGAGTAATGTCCATGACATCAGATCAATTCGTTAAAGTTCGTAGTTAAATATATCGGAGTAAATGTGTGCAGCCCACTAAGGGACGACCACCTCACAGTGCAGTACGCTCAACTCTGGCAGATCCTTAACTTTATTGTGACTGCAAGGACACTCTTCCTCTGCTGGCTACAAGCCGTCACAAAGCTGTATTAGTAGCCCTGACAGAAACGGTCGTCTGCCCTCAACATGTGCTGTTTGGAATGGCGGCACCAGGTGCCGGCGTTAATACGCGCCGGTTGTCATGGACTCATGCCCAAACCCACGCAGGCCTGCGGGCGGCGCGACGCAGTCTGGACGGAGTCAGCCGCGGACCGTCGTCACCGCTCCGCGCCGGTTGTCATGGACTCATGCCCAAACCCACGCAGGCCTGCGGGCGGTGCGACGCAGTCTGGACGGAGTCAGCCGCCGACCGTCGTCACCGCTCCGTCTCACCTGTGGCTGCCCGAAGCCAAACTGCGATGAGGCGGCGAGCGGCGCAAGCGGCCATGGGGATGGTGACCTGCTGCAGCGGTCTGGCGCCGCCCGAGCCCGTCTGATCTCCGGCGCGTCGGGCCCTGGTGCTGTATCGCATCAAGCCGGCGCGTCCCACGGCACGCTCATGCTGTGGCGCCCCACCGTCACGTGCGTCACGTCACGCCTGCGGTGTTGAGCGTCACGGAGAACTCACAGTCACATGCGGCGCGGCGGCTGCAGAGACTGCCGGCTGCGCTCCCGACCGGCGCCCGTCCGACCGTCGACTGGCGCCTGCCGGCCCGGCCACCGGCCCCGGAACCGACCGATTGTATACGCGCCCAACCCAATGCCGGCGGCATCGGTTGGGACGCCACCCCCGGCCCACCGCCCCCATGCCGTGTTTCTCCTGTGGAGCGGAGCGAGTGGGGTTAGGCGACAAGTTAATGGCGCCAAGTTAATGGCGCCAAGTTAATGGCGACATCGATTAAGTTAAACGAAGATGAAGCTAAGGAAAACACACCAAGCATTTGTGTTTTTTGCAATGGTGCAAAAGTGCAATGTTGTAGATTTGTGTGTGATTTGAGCATATGCGTATGGTACATGGCCCCGGCAATGTAACAATGTCGGCCCGCCGCCCGCGTTCCGCGGCACCGTCAATAACCGCCCGCCGCCCGCGCCGGCCGTACATCACCGTGCAATGTTCCTCAAAAACCGCCGCTGCTTCGAAACCTGAAAAGCGAGGAACGCGCTTTTGGTGTTGAAACGCACATGATGGATCCCCCATAAGCTAATACAAGGTTGGATGCAATTGCACGACGTACTGGAGAAGTATTCTCAAAAAACTTAGGGGGGCATCAACGGCGTATCAAGGCTGAGGGTAATGCGTACCGAAACTCATGCGAACCATGAAACGCAAAGTAGGTACGTTTTTAAAAACCTTACCCAGCGGCCTTTACCATGAAACCGAGAAGACTCGATAGGGCCACGAGGGTTTAAACTGCTGTAGGGGAGGCTACCGCTGTTGGGTGTTACACTTCTATGTTATCGACTGCAGGATGCATGTGCATTTTTCAAATATGTCAAAGGCTTAAAAGGCTGAAATCGGGAGGCAACTCAATACCAGGGCCTTAAATTTCGGCGTCCTTACCGCTTTTTCTCCTTTCTCTCCGTATCTGAGAAATGGAAGAAGAGTCAAAATAACTCACGCCACGTTAAAACGGGTAACAAGCTTTGCCTCACGTGGGCCTCAAATTTAATGTTAAACATTTCCTTTGGCGCTGCTTCCTGGCCCGCTGTACATAGCAGGTTCCGATGAACTGATCGTCAGCTTCAGCCGTGACGACCAGCTCCGGGTGCTAGACTTATTCATGATGCTGCCCTGCGGAGGGTCAGCATATACCACATATTCATACGCAAGACCATGAGCATGTCGACAGCCTTCACAATGACGATATATGCCACCACCATGAGTTCAGTTATTTGCCAGCTTTTTAATTCTTTATCTAATTTCCCACCACTTAAAATTTGTTCAGTCTGTGGCTACTTCATGCATGGAAATCCGTGTCCATTCAAAGTTTTCAAAACTATTGTTTGAGCATATCCCAATCAGCCACCTGAATCCGTTCACAGGCTGTTAGCCTCGACGCTTGGTTGACCTTTGTGCGGCCGGCCAGCTGCGTTCTGAGATGTCCACTCGTGTTCCAGTCCCATTAAAACCTTTTAGCAACAGGTGCTGAGGGGCGGTCGTCT
>NW_023597054.1:3752851-3827851 GCF_011947565.3 Pollicipes pollicipes
AATGGGCCCGAGACTCTTATAACAAGGGGCCCAACAGGAGCGTAAGGCCCTCGATTCAAATAAGAAACACCCAAAACCCGATGCGGAGGGCCCCCGAAAGATGGAGTGTATCCGAACCGGTCACCAGCTGACCCCGGTAGGAGCAGAAGACCCTAATTTCAAACACCAAGAACAAATGTGCAGCCCCTCTCCCCGAGCAATCCAGTATTGCCGAGGAGGTGAACAGAAGGAGGCCCCTGACAAGTGCGTAGGGCCCCATTCAAATAGCACGTGCCCAAGGCTAAATGCAGGGGCCCCGAACGATCAAATGTGCCAGAGTAGGCTATGAGATAGGCCTCTACAAGAGCGTAGGGCCCCTATTCAGAAAAGAAGCACCCAAGGCCCAGTGTGGAGGGTCCCCAAACGACTGAGTGTGTCCAAGCAGGCCATCAGATGGGCCCCCGACGAGAGTGTAGGACCTTAAGAAAGCAAGTGACAGATAATTTGAAACGCCATAGACCAATGTGGAGGGCTCATGAGCATATTGCAAGTATGTCGGTAGGTTAACCGAGACCCACGTAAAGGGCCCCTTGCACTTGGAGCAAGTGCAAAGAAATAAAGAGCAGCGTGGAATGCTCCCCAACGATCAAATTAATCCTGCAAGTGGGCGCATAGGCCCCCGGAAACGGCATGGGGCCATAGACGGTGTAATGAGTCATAAAACTTCCAGTTCGCAACTTTTCCAATCATCACATTACTTTTTTACAACTTCCCATAGGCCCTTCACTTTCACTTACAACTGTTCTTGGTCGCCTGGAATTCCAGAGATGCTTATTTTTGTTGCGGTTTGTGTTTAAGAAATCCAAGTCCAAAGTGCGCCTCGAAAAGAGCCGCCATGGTAAAAGCCATCGGAGAGAAATCAAAGCCATCGTATAACGTTTCGTTGAATTCGCAAGATAGCACCCTCATGTTGGCATATCCTGCTATTTGAACAGAAAGCTTCAGGCTTACGTAGCATTCAGCACACTGCATGTTGACACATAGTGTGTTGCAAACGGCACAGAACACACGCGTTAGAAAGGCAAAGCGAGTGAAATACATCACTTTCATAATGGTAAGCGTTGAGTCAAGTGGGATTTCTCCTGCAGTATTACTGATCGAATCGTTCACGTCTGATTTAACAAAAAATTAAAAGCACAAACTGGTGGGATACTCCCCTTAACTAGGTCAGGGTTGTCCATTCCACTGGGTATGGGGGAATGCATGACACTGGGGGGATTTTCGCCCTCCATTTAATATGAATGCGCAGCGCTGGAGCCGGGAAAGAGCACCGGTCGTATCAATCACCAACGCAATCAAAAGGAAGGCTGCCATACGAAATCATAGCGTACGAAGCGGAAATCTGTCGCAGAAGTACGCAGAGATGGGATGCTCCTTTAACGACGAGACAACCAGCCTTCACACAACCACATGCATCGCGGGCTCATGAGAAAATCCAAGCATCGCAAGCAGCGGAAAAAGAGACCGCATGCAAAGCCTGAGACGATGTTGATTGTTGATCGTTGAGAAGTAGGAGTAATGTCCATGACATCAGATCAATTCGTTAAAGTTCGTAGTTAAATATATCGGAGTAAATGTGTGCAGCCCACTAAGGGACGACCACCTCACAGTGCAGTACGCTCAACTCTGGCAGATCCTTAACTTTATTGTGACTGCAAGGACACTCTTCCTCTGCTGGCTACAAGCCGTCACAAAGCTGTATTAGTAGCCCTGACAGAAACGGTCGTCTGCCCTCAACATGTGCTGTTTGGAATGGCGGCACCAGGTGCCGGCGTTAATACGCGCCGGTTGTCATGGACTCATGCCCAAACCCACGCAGGCCTGCGGGCGGCGCGACGCAGTCTGGACGGAGTCAGCCGCGGACCGTCGTCACCGCTCCGCGCCGGTTGTCATGGACTCATGCCCAAACCCACGCAGGCCTGCGGGCGGTGCGACGCAGTCTGGACGGAGTCAGCCGCCGACCGTCGTCACCGCTCCGTCTCACCTGTGGCTGCCCGAAGCCAAACTGCGATGAGGCGGCGAGCGGCGCAAGCGGCCATGGGGATGGTGACCTGCTGCAGCGGTCTGGCGCCGCCCGAGCCCGTCTGATCTCCGGCGCGTCGGGCCCTGGTGCTGTATCGCATCAAGCCGGCGCGTCCCACGGCACGCTCATGCTGTGGCGCCCCACCGTCACGTGCGTCACGTCACGCCTGCGGTGTTGAGCGTCACGGAGAACTCACAGTCACATGCGGCGCGGCGGCTGCAGAGACTGCCGGCTGCGCTCCCGACCGGCGCCCGTCCGACCGTCGACTGGCGCCTGCCGGCCCGGCCACCGGCCCCGGAACCGACCGATTGTATACGCGCCCAACCCAATGCCGGCGGCATCGGTTGGGACGCCACCCCCGGCCCACCGCCCCCATGCCGTGTTTCTCCTGTGGAGCGGAGCGAGTGGGGTTAGGCGACAAGTTAATGGCGCCAAGTTAATGGCGCCAAGTTAATGGCGACATCGATTAAGTTAAACGAAGATGAAGCTAAGGAAAACACACCAAGCATTTGTGTTTTTTGCAATGGTGCAAAAGTGCAATGTTGTAGATTTGTGTGTGATTTGAGCATATGCGTATGGTACATGGCCCCGGCAATGTAACAATGTCGGCCCGCCGCCCGCGTTCCGCGGCACCGTCAATAACCGCCCGCCGCCCGCGCCGGCCGTACATCACCGTGCAATGTTCCTCAAAAACCGCCGCTGCTTCGAAACCTGAAAAGCGAGGAACGCGCTTTTGGTGTTGAAACGCACATGATGGATCCCCCATAAGCTAATACAAGGTTGGATGCAATTGCACGACGTACTGGAGAAGTATTCTCAAAAAACTTAGGGGGGCATCAACGGCGTATCAAGGCTGAGGGTAATGCGTACCGAAACTCATGCGAACCATGAAACGCAAAGTAGGTACGTTTTTAAAAACCTTACCCAGCGGCCTTTACCATGAAACCGAGAAGACTCGATAGGGCCACGAGGGTTTAAACTGCTGTAGGGGAGGCTACCGCTGTTGGGTGTTACACTTCTATGTTATCGACTGCAGGATGCATGTGCATTTTTCAAATATGTCAAAAGGCTTAAAAGGCTGAAATCGGGAGGCAACTCAATACCAGGGCCTTAAATTTTGGCGTCCTTACCGCTTTTTCTCCTTTCTCTCCGTATCTGAGAAATGGAAGAAGAGTCAAAATAACTCACGCCACGTTAAAACGGGTAACAAGCTTTGCCTCACGTGGGCCTCAAATTTAATGTTAAACATTTCCTTTGGCGCTGCTTCCTGGCCCGCTGTACATAGCAGGTTCCGATGAACTGATCGTCAGCTTCAGCCGTGACGACCAGCTCCGGGTGCTAGACTTATTCATGATGCTGCCCTGCGGAGGGTCAGCATATACCACATATTCATACGCAAGACCATGAGCATGTCGACAGCCTTCACAATGACGATATATGCCACCACCATGAGTTCAGTTATTTGCCAGCTTTTTAATTCTTTATCTAATTTCCCACCACTTAAAATTTGTTCAGTCTGTGGCTACTTCATGCATGGAAATCCGTGTCCATTCAAAGTTTTCAAAACTATTGTTTGAGCATATCCCAATCAGCCACCTGAATCCGTTCACAGGCTGTTAGCCTCGACGCTTGGTTGACCTTTGTGCGGCCGGCCAGCTGCGTTCTGAGATGTCCACTCGTGTTCCAGTCCCATTAAAACCTTTTAGCAACAGGTGCTGAGGGGCGGTCGTCTCTCTCTCTCTCTCTCTCTCTCTCTCTCTCTCTCTCTCTCTCTCTCTCTCTCTCTCTCTCTCTCTCTCTCTCTCTCTCTCTCTCTCTCTCTCTCTCTCTCTCTCTCTCTCTCTCCCTCCCCCCCTCTCTCTCTCTCCTCCGCTGACTCAGTGCGTCCCTTAAGGATCCTCGGTCGACCCTGTCCTCTTCAACATCTTTACGAACGACCTTTCATCTTACCTTCCTCACGGACGTTTAATGTCCTGTGCCAGCGACGCCCAACGGCTAGACTTTGCTCATACAGAGCAACCATTCGCTTTGCAATCCCGACAAGCAGAAACCCTCGGAGTGATTCAATCCTACTTCATACCTAGCTCCCTCAAAATGAAGCGCACCAAAACAACTCTTATTCTTGGCACCCCACAACCCCTTAAAAACTCACATTTCCAACTGAACATCGCGGGACGCGAATTAAGCCTTTGCCGTCCGTGAAAACACTGGATGCTACTATTGAAAATATACTTTGCTGGGAGATGTGCATATCCCATGGTGTCAAAAAGTACAACTGCATCCTTTTCTGCTTGTGCATAACTCGTCACCAATTTACGCCCGAAGTTCGTGAAATTTCTTTCACATTTCATTGTTTTCCCCTCACCCTCTGTACCACCTCTCAGTCCGGGATGGGGTTGCAGCGTGTCACCTAAACAAAGTAAGTAGTGATCAGCTTTGGGGCCGTGATCATTACCGGTGCTCGTTGGCGAGATTCAATGGCGGCCGCTGTTCCAAGCACTGGGCTGTCTCGGTGTTAGCAATCTTGTCACCAACGGTGACGACCTGGCTGTATTAAGGGCCCTTAATAGCTTGCGGCCTCCGTTGACGATCCGTTCCCATGTGCGTTCACCCCACGTGCCACTGTGTGCCAGCGTGCAGCTCGGGCGGCAGCGGCGGGCGCCCTAGATCCATGTCAATATATTCGCCTGTCGGTGGCACGCAGGCTTTTCGTATCGCACAGCCCCATGCTGGAGCCGCCTGCAGGGGCGGATCTAGCCTGGGGTTTGGGGGGGGGGGGAGGGAGGCCAACCATTCGTCGCCAGCTGGCTGGTGTGGGATTCGAGGCCCAGTGCACTTATGTTGTTGTTGGTTTAGGGCGCATAGCCTCTTGGGCCCAGGTGTCCGTCATCGTTGTGTTGTCCTAGAAGTTTGGTAGCGTAGTTGGCAACTAAGCTCGACAGGGGATAGAAGGATAGAATGCATTGGTCGGGAATTTTCGTGCAGGACAGTGGTGTAGCAAGGAGATGCAGTAAGCGGTGTTAGTTTCTAGAAAATTCAGTGTTAAATGTTCAGATATATAAGCTCATTAGTGAACTAAAACAAGAGAACAAAAGTCCGGTTTTTTGCCAGGCTCTTTTTATCATTTTATTTTAACCACAGCTTCCCTACATGATAGACATTGCTGGTCAGAGTGATCAGTCAGTCGGTAGTCACAAAAATTACCGTTTAACAAAGCATTTACCAGATCGGAATTTCACATATCTGTCATGCCGTTTACTCTAACGCATTCACGCACATTCATCTGTCTTCTCCATGCTTGTTCAAACCTCATTCATGTAATCTCTTCTGCTTACGCACACGCCCACGTATGACACATATACACATATATGCTACACATAGTTCCTATACCACTTCCTTGCTTCTCACACTTCTCAAGCATTTAGTCAGACATCGTACACAGATATGCACGCAAGCTTAAATTATACCTGAAATAAACAACTCATTTCAAACGAATACAACATAGTTTAAGCAGCATGGCAACAATCAATGACAGAAAATAAAAAATTGCACATGTCCAGTACGCAAAGGCAGCACTTCACAATCGTTTCAGTAGATCGCAGTGACGCAAATATTTCAGCACTTCATCAATGATGTCCGGGAATTCATTTCTTATCAGCGACCTCACACAGAATTGTGCTCCTGACCGTTGACATAGTGTTACCAACGATCGTCTTTCGTGAAAATATACAGGACATTCAAGAAGGATGTGATACACTGTTAATGGACACTGACAACGTTCACATTCAGGTTGGGGGTTTCTGTCTATCATACATGAGTGGGTATAACGAGTATGCCCAAGTCTCAGCCGGCACAGCACTATCTCTTCGCGTCTGATCGCTCGCTTCCAAGAAACCCAGTCTCCTATCTCTTTTGTAATGCGTTTTAAAGTGGTCCCAGGGTTGTATTCTGTCCAATATTTGTTGAATAATTCACGAATACTTCGGCGCACTTCAGAAAAATAATATTTGGGACCCATTTGAAAATTACTCACGCCATTCAGTCTTATAGCCACCTTCGCTGGCGCATCCGCCGTCTCGTTTCCACGTGTATGACAATGGCTTGGGACCCAGACGACGATGATTGTGCTGCCCATTTCAATAAGCTGGTGGACCGGCTCAAGTAAATGGATCACAATCGGGTTTTCAGACGTCGGGTTTCCCAATGCTGTTATAACGGACAAAGAGTCTGTGCATATAACACATCTGAGGATGCGATTTGTACGCGTATAATTCAGAGCCTGTAGTAATGCAAATGCTTCAGCTATAAATATCGAACAAAATCCAGGAAGTTTAAATTTTTGAAGTCTTTCACCTTGGACAAAAAGCACATCCAACTCCGTCTGCACTCTTTGCTCCATCGGTGAATAGGAACTCGCGTTCTGCATACCTGCTTCTCAAATCATTAAACTCACATTGAATTTGCACTTCATCTAGCGTTCTCTTGCTCCTGTTAGTCAACTTAATCAACGTACATTTACGTAATCTCCATGGCGGAACGACGCTGCGTTTTAAGGCCACCTCTTCTGGGAAATCGAATCCTGTTCCATGGCACATATCAAGTATTCTCTCATATAGCGGGAAACCAGAAATCCTTTTCATATATCCAGTCTCTACCTCATGTAACGCAGCCTCATTGGCCATAAGTTTTCTGCATGGATGATCCTCTCGACTTAGTATCTTCAGGGAATAACGGAGAGACAAGTCGCATCTGCTCAGTCTCAAGGGAAGTATGTCTGCTTCGACCATCAGTGGTAAAATGGGCGAAGTTCTAAAGGCTCCAGGAGCAATTTTAATGCATTCATTTTGAATAACATCAATCATCTCCACTGCCTTGTTACGGGGACCATCAAAAACTTGGCATGCGTACTCTAATATCGGTCTTATCATGGCTTTGTATATTCTCAATAGTGTAGAACGATCTGCGCCACAGCCTTTTCCAGATAAACACTTTAATATTGATATCCTTTTGACAGCTTTTGCTTTAATGTACTGCATCATCGTGTTTAAGTTCAGCCTAGAGTCCAGCATCGCTCCCAAAAACTTGACAGTGTCGGTGTATGTTAACGGTTGGTTATATATATATATATATATATATATATATATATATATATATATATATGTAAGTTAGGTATGTCCGTCATCTCTCTTGCCTTCATATACCTCCGAAATACAAGTGCGTTGATTTGTGAGGTGAGAAAAGGAAACCCCACTGATCAGCCCATGCACTCACATGGTTCAACGCCCCCTGCATTTTATTAACTAGATGGAAAATTCTCCTTCCCTGCACCCATAGAGAGCAATCGTCAGCGTACAGCGTTCGGGACACTTCATTCGGGACATTTCCACACACGTCATCAATCATGTTGTTAAACAGTATCGGGGATACAACTCCTCCTTGGACTAAGCCGTTTTCCTGTTCGAACGTATCCAGTAATGTTCCATTGCGCACCTGGAAGGTTCTGTTATCAAGGTACGATCTAACGAAATACATAAGGCGTCCTCTAAAACCCATATTATACATTTTTGTGAGCAAAGCAACTTTAGATGTGAGATTATATGCATTTTTAAGGTCCAAAAAGAACAGCCAAGGTATATTTGTTGTAGAAAAAACCCTGTAGTACTTCTTCCATTCCTAAATGCACACTGATATTTAGACAACATATTTTTCCGCTCAAGAAACCAGGATAACCGTCTGGCGACCATTCGTTCCATTATCTTGCTAAAACATGAAGTTAGCTGAATTGGTCTGCATGACTCGGGTTTTCTCTAGGTTTGCCTGGTTTCAAAACAGGAACAATAATCAAGTGTCTCCATTCATCAGGAATATCACCTTCACACCATATGCAGTTCATCATTTCCAAAATTGAATGCAATTGTTCAACACGTAGGTGTCTAAAAAACGCGTAATATATTTCATCCGGTCCAATGGATGCATTGTATTGCATTTAGCAATAGACATTTGTAGCTCAGTCAACGTGAAAACATCGTTATAAACCTCCTCATTGTCAGAAATAAATGGCGGCATTTGATCCACCATCTCCCTTTCCAGCTCTCTAAAAGTGGCTCGGTAGTTCCGAGAGGACGACATGTCAGAAAACAACCGTCCGAAGATATTTCCAACGTCAGTTGGGTCGTCAGTTATATTACCGGCCACCTTTAGAACAGGTAAGGTTCTCGCAAATCGCTCCCTTCTGGTAAATTTCCTAATGATGTCCCATAAGTGTTGCATCGGCGTGTTCAATCAAACATATGCAATAGCTTTTCCCACGAACCTTTTTTTGCCGCACGAATTACCCTTCTGGCTTTCGCCTTCGCCTCCTTATAAGCCAATAAATGCAGATGTGTGTGCGAACGTCGGAATCGATTGAGCGCCCGTTTCCTTGACCGAATTGCCTCCTTGCACTCATCAGTTCACCAGGGGCAGCTATATTTGGTGTTTCTGATTTTCCGAGGAATACTTTCTTTTGCTGCTCCGAGCAAAACCTTCGTACTGTTTTGGTAGTTTTGCATACCGTCCCTTTCATTGAAGCGCAAACAACATCTATAGTAAATTCAGACCAGTTCGCCTTGTTAATATTCCAACCAGTAAATTCGTCACGTCGTGGTGGAATATCTCCATACCTATCATATGTAATATAAACCGGGAGATGATCACTGGAGTGTAAGTCAGCGTTCGTTTGCCAATGCATGAATTGTCCCACACTGCTTGACGTCACAGTCAGGTCGATATGTGACCATAATCCTGTGTACTCGTCCATTCTGGTTGGGGAACCATCGTTCATCACTTTTAAGGTATGTTGCCGTGTTATCATTTCCCACACCTTTCCACGAGAATCGCACCGGTCTGCACCCCATAAGAAATGCCGACTATTGGCGTCGGTGTTTATGATAAACGGCTGCAGTAGCTGTGTAACCAAGTCGTTCAGTTCAAGGTACGTCAAAGTCTCGTTTGGTGGTAAGTATAAAGAACAAACACAAATACGAAAATGTCCCATTGTCACCGAACATGCCCCGCCTGAATATTAGTATTTAGTGTGACCTGAAAATGAGGTAAGTCGTTGCTGACGGTAGATTGATGCTCCGCCTCGTCTGATATGTGCGTCAGAATAAGCGTTATAAAGAGAATATCCGTGAATTTTGAAATCATAGTGGTCAGTAGGGAGGAAATGTGTCTCTTGGAGACATACGGCACTATGTGGTCTTGCCAGCAACAGTGGTTTTATCTCCGCCCACTTTGAAATCACACCTCTACAGGTCCACTGCATAATACTGAGAGTCATTTTATTGTTGCCTTAGACTGCAGACTCCGTTCAGTCAAGCACTCACGCCGACAACCGTTCGAATTTTGTTGACCTTCTAAACCCGAGCATCAGAAAATCACGTGAGTAGGCTGCCACCGCATATCCCCACACACAAACATACAACCAATGCGCAGCCCGAACGCCGAAATCCAACAAAGAACCGCCACCAAAAACAGGAAAAGATCAAATAAATAAATCAATAAATATGCCAAACATCGGTATTTTCTACTTGTCCGGTAACTGCGAGCAAAACATCTCAGTACACACACATTTCCCTTTCCCTTGCTCCCCTCCCCAGTCAGCCCTAACCCCGCGGTCGGGACCCGGCGCGCTCCGACCGGTCGAGTGAAAATAGCGCCCGTACCGTTGCCCCCGGCAAAGATCACCCCGCACCCTCCGGAGGGTGACCTCCACGAGACAAACAACCTCAGCTCGTCCGACCCCTGATCCGAATTAGGTATCGCACCTGGATGTTTAACATTACCTCCGAGAACAAAGATGGCTGGGACTAGCCGAACCGGGCAACCTCTGCCCAGACCGAAAACGCAGCTGCCTCCGAAAAACACCGGGAACTCGTTACTTAAGTCTCCCTCAACTTCGGAAATCATTTCGCATAACAATCCCGGCATTAAGGATGCTAAAATAACTGTGAAAACAAACACCATCGACCTCTGCATGACCGCCGCACGAGAACAACAATTGCGTGGAGAACGTCTGAATTTGCTGGCCTATTCGTTCAAATATTCAACATACCCGTCAACCAATCACCAATTAACTATTCAGCTATTGACAAAGAAGAAAGAAATGTGGTTCACTTCATTTCAATACTAGTTAGTCATCCTTCCATGACCTCCTTTGGCTGGAATTTCTCTTCGGCTTCTCCGTAGATCTCCCTGCTCGGCTAATCAATGGTGATGGGGTAGTGTCATTTGGTACATCAGATATGTTACTTTGTTGTTTGTCCTTTTTCTTTGCCCTACATGCCCTCTGCCAACCCTCCATCCCCTCCTCATTATGCTCCAGAGTCACTTAATTCATCTCCCTATACACTCTTTCACTTCCTACATCATCCCTCTGCATCACTTGAACCTCTCCATCATTCCTCCTCCCATCGGTTTCCTGCTCATCTTTTCGAGTGTCCTTCTGCCCCTCCACTATAACATCCACCTCAACTTCCTCATCCTGTCTACCTACAGATCTGGTACTGTCATCCCTCCCCCTGGTATTCCCCTGGGCACTTTGTTTCATCAGCAGTTGCTGAAGCAGAGCAATCATCTCACCCACCTTTTCTTCCAGTTTTCCTACTTTTTCCCTGAGGTTATCATGCTGCTTGTTAGTGGGAGCCACACTCGGGTGACGGACAGTTGCAGCATATGACTTCAGGACAGGGGGGTCATGCTCTTTCCCATACTGCCTTCTAGCCTGAGGGTATGAGAGTTCTTGTTCAGTTTTAATCCTACATATCTCCTTTTCTTTTTTCCATATTTCACACTCCCTGGCCATACATGAGTGTCCTGACTGTTTGCAGTTCAAACACCAGCGCTCACATTCTCCATCATGCTTTCCTTTTCCACAACGCAGGCATAGAGGGTCACCGGGGCGTCTTGTTTCAGTGTGGCCAAATCTGCCACAACCAAAACACATCAGTGGGTTGGGGATATATTGGTGGACCTGGTACGTGATGTAATCCAGCTTCATTTTGGCTGGGCATCAGGACCTGTCAAATGTCAAAAGTATGGTTGGGGTATTCTCCATCTTTCCATTCACCCTCTTGGTGAATCTCCGAGCACCCACTACCCCAAATTCACCGAGCCATCCCACAATGTCAGTCTCGGATAAATCTACAAGGTCATATGCAGCGATGGTTCCCCTGGATGTGTTCATCCTTTGCTCACGAACAACCTCACACTCCTCATCCCCAAACTTTTCATTTTTCATGAACTTTTCAGTCTGTCCATGATTTTTGGTTTTTATCAGAAGGCTGCCTGCAGCCAGAAGATTCGCCTTTTCAACCTTCTCAGCACCTCCCAGAACTCCTCTCACACACATCTGGATCCATGGCCAACCTTTGGACTTGAATGATTTCCCTGAGTTGAGTGTTATTTTTAGGTATGAGCCCGAGGATCCCCCCCCCCCTACCTGAGAAAAGAAAAGTTCATCTGTCCGCACCCGCTTACCGGGTCGGCTCGGGCCAGTCATCTTCACTTCACTCCATCACCACCAAGAAGAACATTACTCTGAGACTCACCCGAAGTCTTGAAACAAAACGAAATTCAGAAGTAAATGAAATGTAACCAAACGGAACTAGCTTCCACTGTTCGTATGGCGCGTCAAAAACGCTCTACACTTATCCGGACACCGACGCGCGTCACCCCAGATGGCTGGGACGTGTCAGCGCCTCGCGACCTCCTCGCGATCTGAGCGCACTTATGTGTGTCTGTCAGTGGGGCTTTACGACACACTCAGCTGCTGAGATTATATGGCGTCGCCTCTTCTCACCCTGGCAGGAAGAGCGGGCACCGCGGGGAATCGAACCCCGTACCTCCGGTTTCCCAGACGCGCAGTGGAACCACTACGCTACCGGCACCTCAAAAGAGCGCACTTATCAAACACGATGTTTGCGCCGAGTATGACTAAGCCGCGTCAACATGCGTTTTTGATATTCAAATCGCTGCCAACTTTTCTTCATAAAGTTTTTTTTTTCCGAAACGGAAAAAAATGTTTAATACGGCACCATTAAAGTTAAAACAGACGATCAGTAGACGAAACTTTTATGAAGTTTTTGGAATGTTTTGGGGGGAGAGGACAAAGCATACCCTCAGAATTTTTGGAGAGCCCCGCGCCCCCCCCCCGCGCCCCCCCCCCCCCCCCAGGATCCGCCTATGGCTGCCTGCCGCCGACCATCGCCGCCCAGCGCACCAGCAATGGGTTTTGCACCAGGATGAAGGATTTAGACGGTCCCGTTGTGCATTCATTGCTTGCTCACCGTTGTGTAACATGTGTTGACGATTTACATTTTGATTAATGACTGTGTTTTTGGCGAAGTTGTGTGAACCACTGGATCGTTGATAACATACGAATATGGTCGCGTTGTTGTCATTTTTAAATGTTGCATTCATGCTACTATTGTAATTGTACCGAATACTTATTCGGATGATTTGTGAACGCAATGAACTGAACTCAACTGCGTGGAATGTTCCCGACAACGCTGGCGACCTTTTTGGCGCATACTGCTACACGTCATAATGCATACGACATGTTGGCTGACCGAAATCAATTCAGTTCGAGTTCATAATAGGTCAGTGGTATTCAATTCTTAGGGATTACAACGCAAGCCATGCAAAGCATTTACAATTTCACAGGTTTGACCTCATTTGGCACTGAAGGCTTATCCTATGATCATAATTTTTCACGCAACTTAGTTCACTGTAGTACCCACATACCCCGGAGTGCGTGTTAAATTAATAAATTTGCATCTTAAATGTATAAGCCTACATATTCTACATACCACGTCATTCGCATGACAAAATACGAAGTTGAACCACAGGTTCAAACGCAATGCAAATGTCATAGTTAGTGGGGCCGCCAAATATAGTCATGAATAATGAGCACAGACAAGTTTTTACATCATCTCGAAATCTGTATACAGAATATATATATACGATCATCATTTCGGATGCTTCCATGGCTAAACCTGAATAGCACTATACTCGTTTGTAATCTGGAGCTTTAGAACCTAATTCTGCTCATCATATGTCTTTTGATCATGTTTTCAAAAACATGGATCAGCACACGTGTCCAAAAACGAAAATAATGCAAGTGGGTGTGCCCACCTGTCTGTTTGTCCAAGGGACAATCCAAAAGTTGTCAAAAACATAAACCCTGTCTGATCTTTGAACGGACGAACTGATTTCAAAGACATTTGCAACCAGTATTTTACGACGGTCTTTTTCGTGCGCACGCTGTCCGGCGCCTGGTGTTACTAGTAGTTGCCAACGCCGTTAGGTTTAACGAAAACTGCCACCAGCCCATCGCTGACCTTGCTCCAGAGATGGCGGACGCGCAGGCTCAAACCATTTGATGAAGTTTGCTTTATTAGTCGATTCTGAAAAATAAACGTTCTCAGAAAAACACGGGATGGTCTTGTTTGTTTTTGCACCTTTTAGAACCACTCTATCAAACTTTAACGAGACCGCTTGTATCTTTCTGGCCAAGAGGTCCCCTTGAGTAGGACACGAAGGGGCACTTTATTGCTTCCGGGTCAAGGGCTGAAGGGCCACTCCACCCCACCGGATGTTGTGTTCCGGCTGCCATTCTGGCGACGCGTGGCGGGTCCCTTGTTCGATCTGAACGCCCTTAAAGGGATATATCATGTGACATTGGTTTGCTCCCTGGCGCGTGAGGTATTCTGATCCGCCCAGTTAACCCCAGATCAACGCAGGAACCCTAACTGGCACAACATCTCTGGTCGCCGCAAGTGGTTAAATAACGGCACGTATATTCCAGTTTGACTTTATGGCCCCGTGTTGGAGTTCGGGTGGAGGGCATCCCGTTCGGCACCAATGGCCCTGACCGGTGTAGGACTCTTGCTTTGCCTTTATGTGAACACTCACACTAAATTATTATGTTTCCTTTCATTGTTGGAGGGCAGCGACCAAAGCAATAGGCCTCTGTCATTCGGGTCTCGTCCCGGTCCCTGTTAAGCAAATCTTCTCCTGGCCAACCCGAGATTCCTTGTTGAAACAGAATGTCCTGCAAGGCACCCTGGGCTCCTGAACGATGCGCCAGCCATACATTGTTGGAGGAGCTCGCACGAATGTAAATCGCAGGTCCAGCCGTGTTCCTGCTTGAGAAATGGGCCCCCGAGATTAGACCAACACGCGGCCGACTGTTCAGTGTTGGTGTTAGACTGTTCGGTGTTCGGTTCGGTGTGGCCGAAATAAAAGAACGCTCCGTCTCAGCGGTCCCCAATCGGTACAGCACGCATTCCAACCGACATTTGAGATCACGGCTCTCCGGGCAGGGGTCCTTAACGTGACCTACAGCCCCTTCAGCCTTCCAATCGGGCCCTTGATCTTTGGTCTCGAGAGATCCTCCAGCCCCTCTTCGGGCCCCAAACGCCGCTTTTGGCCAACTCGGGGCCGCTTGACGCCAAAGGAGCCCTGTTCGGCACTGTGGCCCCTGACCGACACAGGAGCCCCTCATTGTGGTAGGGGCCTTGAACAGTGCAAATCGCGGACACCGGCCTCGTTCCTGCTTCGGCCATAGGTCTCGAGGACTCAGACGGAAATGGAGCCGGCCGTTTGGCTCTGTGTCAAGGCCCTATATAATAGGGATAGGAAACCCTAATAAAAGGGGCCTAATAGAAGCCCTCTGATTGGTATATGAGGTCACAACCGCTTCGGGTTAGGGGGGGGGGGGCAGGCTCAAGTGCAATCGGACCCCTAATCTTTGGCTCCGATGGACATTCCTGCCCCTCTTCGGACCTCCTCAAAGTCCGTGACCGACTAGGGTCCACTAGCCGACACATAACACCCTGTTATGAGCCCTGACGGACACAGCAAACCCAAACATTCAGGGACCCAGATCGATGTATATCGTGATCCCTCCCCCAGTCTTGTTCCTGCTGGGGAAATGGGGCCCCAGGGTTCAAGACTGACAGAGAGCCAACTGTGGTGTTCGTGATCCCTGGCCGGCTTAAACACTAGCATGATCTCAGGAGATCCTCAAACAGTGCAAGATGACCCCTGACTGACATTTCAGGTCGCGACCCCACGGGTCGCAATTCTCTACGTGGCCTGCAGCCAGCCCTTCGGGCCCATAAGCTCTCCACCTGGGCCTTTGATAGTAGGTTCCGTTAGGCTGCTCGGTCCAATCTTCGGTTCTCCTCAAACATTACCCTTGATCGGCTTGGGGCCCCTCGCGAGAGCGGAACCCTCTCACTTAGGCGCTGTGGGCCCTGACAGACACTGGACTCCGACTAATGTCAATCGCTGGTCCCGGCCTTGTCCCTTCTGGGGAAATGGCTCTTTAGGCCAATGCCGCCACGGAGCCGACTGTGCGTTACTGGTGGTGTCTGACCGACCTATAGACCCTTATCGACTCCGGAGGCCCCTGATCAGAGCATGAGTCCTCTGGCTGGCGTTGGAGTTCCCGGCCCTGCGGACCGGGCCCCTGAATACGACATCCGGCCGGGCTTTTTTGCCCTTCAGCACCTCAAATCGGGCCCCTAATCGTAGGTCCCGAGGGACACGAAAGACCCTCGGAACCCAAGGAAGGGGAGGCACATGCTTTGCGCCCCTCTCCGCCTTTACTACTGATTTTCAGTTTTTTTAAGGGCAAGGCAGTGAGATGCACTGCATGATTTTCAAAATGTCTTTCTCAGTTTAAAACCCATACAAATGTGGAACACTCCTTTATTCGAGTGACTGAACCAGATTTTGATCCGGATTTGAAGGAAGTTTTAACAGAAGCTCCTGTAAACACAAAAGTTCATGCGTTTTTCCGTGCGTGAAGGTACCAGTGCAGTGGTCACACTTATTGAAAAAATAATAACCAGCTGTTACAAGCAGCTGGCAGTATGTCTGGAAAGATGTGCAATCTTGGAACTGAGATCATTGCGACGCAGTCACGCGCGTTACAGTTGTCGTCAATTCGCGACATGCGTCACCTGCATCGCAAAACAGGAAAGAACACACAAATACAACGACCCTAGAAAGCTACCATAACTTCGAGGCTTGGAAGGCACCAAGCTCATTGCATCATGCGTGCGTGCATGGAGGGGGCTGGAGGGGCGTGATGGCGGTGACGGGGGCGGATGCGTCATCGCACTCGTAGCATCCCAGAGGTGAGATCATTTACTTTCGCGTGCCGATTTGATGCCAAGGCTGGTGTTGAGAGGAGCTGTGCTGGGATCGGGATCCTCACCAGGTGTGAGTGATGATGTGCGTGTCCGCGTTGGAAGCAGGAGGCGCCTTGGCCTCATTGTGTCCCTTTCTCACCTCAGGATTTGGCCAAAGCTGCTTGAAAGTCAGTTCATATAGGTGTGGGAAACTCAATGTTTTTTAAATGGTCTTGTCATCTTTTTTGCGAAGTTTGTCAAACCGCACTGATCTCAGCCGGGTGCCAGCATACATAGCAGTGTTGAAATTGGGAAATTTGTATCTGAATAGGAATGCTTCCATGAGATTATTTCTTTTGGAGCATACATAAAAGCAAGATGTGAAAACCATAAAGTGATACATTATATTATCCTTCAAAATATGATAATGCTATATGTGTACACCCTGTGATGCAAAGGACGGTTACCCATTGGGCTTATGCCCCTGTTAGAATAGGGGGTGACTATACACAAGTCTGTGCACCCTCCAAAAATCTGTCGTGATTGTAGGTGCAGAACATGCCCACACTGGCCCTTGCCAAAACTGTTCAGATGCCAAACACATGTCCTAGTCAAAGATCCTACAGCTGACATGGCTGTGTAGCCAGGTTGGCATATAAGGATTCCACTGATTTGTCAGGTGGCATTTCATGCTTTTGGAGCATGGGAGCCCATGGCTAATATGCTGTGTTGGAATTAGCTGTGAGTTTCCAAAGAGCATATGTTGCATTGCATCAAATCAATGTGGTGTGGTTTTAGCATCATATCAGAGATTACATGCTATCAGTGGTCAAACTATTAGCCATTTTCAACATCAAAATTTAATTGGATGATATGCCATCTGATATTCAGCTAGGCTAGGCTGAGCTGAGGGGTGTAGTATCCTATTAAATTGAGGGGGGGGGGGGGGCTTCAGCTCCCTAACTTTTGATGCAGCCACAGCAACTTTGGGAAGGAAGTAGCTCAAATCTGGGGAGGAAGCTGTTTGCTGGCATATTGTGGGAATAAGCTGAGTCATTTTCCACTGTTCAGCTCTCTCCCCTACTCCTTTTGTGAAATAACACCCCTTGGCCTTGCCTGATGTGGATGGGCTCATAGACAGAAGATTTTGGTTTCATATCCAAACTTTTGGGTGAATGACATTTTCAGATCAATATTTGTATCTTTGGCTTTGGCAGAGCCCATATTATATGCCATCTCACATTTCATCTGTTAAATGAAAAATTGAGCTATTTGTAAAGTGCAAAAGAGTTTATGATCACTTAACCAGGGCTTTATTTCCATGCTGCCTAAGATATGCCCTGCATAGGTGGACAATACTAATGCATGAAGCCCCAAGAGTGACAAAAGGTTAGCTCTTACCATTGTTTATGGCAGACTGATGGGGAGGGGAGATCTGATGCAAACTCCCCAATGATTTCCAAAGCTATGAAAGATAGAGTCTAGCCTGAAACATGGGGGATTGGTCTCTATTGAACTGAAGCTAAAGGAGCTTAGGTCTGAAGGAGGCCAAGGCTGTGAGCTGTGCTGTATGATCTTCAAGATGACTCATTTCAAAATACCATGCAAATGTGGAACACTCCCTTTAAATATGGTCATTGATTGATTGACAAAAAAGAAATAAACACAGTGCATGTTGATAAGTTAGATATGCATTTTATGTGTTGTTAAGAATATCCTTTTATTTCATATGCTTCTTGATAAAATGTGTGCATTTTCCAAATTTTTGGTTTTGTTGCCTAGGTGCAGATGCTTTGGGAGCATTAGGACCAGGAGGCTGAGCACCCATGAGTTTCAATTCTAGGAAAACCATGATTACTTTGGTAATCCCAAGACAACAATCAGCACATCATTGCACATAGCCCAGGGTACAGAAGTAGAGGGACTGCAGGCAGACCCGGCATTATTCCTGAACTGACGTTATGATGGCTCCACCCCATGCATCATTGCTATGGCCCAGCAAAATATATTGTCAGTGGTTAGTTGCAGAACAGCGGGTAAGACTGGCTGATAAGTGTGGCAACTTTCAGCCTTGTTGGTGCAAGAGATGTCCAGCATTGCATAAGACATGTAAGCATTTTTTAGACATTGGTGTCATTGAATTGGGTTATGAGGAGTGCATCATATAGTTCTGTTACATGTCCTCTTGCCAGGAGCTGTTGTACATGTCTTGTTGCTTTCCAGGTCCAACATGCCTCCACGGTTTCCAGAAGAGGTGGACGTGTTCACAGTCCCCCATTCCAGAATGAAATACCTCGTCCAGATGTATCGAAATCAGGTGTGTACCCACAATGAACACTCCATGTTTTAACATAATTCTCTCCTGGGGCCTCCTTTGTATCATCTCTGTTGAACTGCATTACCAATCAGGACCAAATTGATGAGAACCAAACACTTTCATGTTGTGTGCATCTCGACGCCCTTGGGACACGTGGAGCGCGTGGCCGGCGCCTCGCCGCCGTGACGACTGACCCGCACGCAGCTCTCCACCACCGACTTCAACAACGCGGCCGAGATGGCCTGCTTCCTCTCGTCGCTGCTGGAGACGTTCAAGGAGTTCCAGCAGCACGAGCAGATCGAGAACCACTTCATCATGGACCGGCTGAAGCGGCGTCTGAGCGCACTCTCCGTCTACAACTCGGCCGTGTGCAGCTGTCACCAGGACAACCGACTCACAGAGGCGAGGCTGCTGGCCGGCGGGGAGGGACGGTAGGGGAGGAAGGGGCAGCGGAACCCGACGGGAGGCGGGAGGGAGAGAGGCAGTGGGGGGAGGAAGGGGCAATGGGAGGGAGAAGCGCAGTGGGACAGGAGGGACAGCGGGAGACGGAAGGGGCAGCGGGACCCGAGTTTGCCGAGATAGTGAAAGAGAGGAGCGTGTTTCTCGTTAACCGGGTGGTCAGGTAACCGAGTGAGATGTGGGGCCCCGGCCCCTCCCAGGCGCGCGAGGTTGAGTCCGCCGCTGTCTGTGTGTGTCTTCGTCTCCTGGGATGTTGAGTGTATGCGTGCGGTGGAACGGGAGGCTATCGATCGACTGACGAGTCTTTGTGATCCGGCTACTGTCTCTGTGAGATCGACCCCACACAGGTGTTAACACGCGATGAGACACCCTGAAGTTAATCCACGAGTCATCGGCGGCGGCCGTTTTTGCTCGCATTCGGTATCCTGTGGCGACTACCAAACGGATCAAGACGCCACCCCGGAGCTCGCGGTACCCTCAAATGAACAACTGAGATGGTTTCAGTAATACGAATGGAGTTCAAAGCCACGTTTCGGTTATGTCACAATAAGGTGATGAGTCCACTGGTGGTGCTTCTTTTGCCACCTGGTGTGATCTTCGTTTTACTAAGTCATTCTGGACGAGACAATAATGCCGGCGGACGTAAACGCACTGCTCAACACTAGCATGAACACATTCGGGGATGAATGCATGAATTGCGTGATTGCATTCGGGAAGTCGGCTTCTTACGAAATGACCGTCAGTCATGAGACTACATCGTTGTGGGCTGGTTGAACAGGATATTGTAGTCGTGTGGTAACTATACATTAGGCACGCAAGCTTCTGTTCGGTATGCCAATAACTTTGTCGGATTTGGTTTCTTATGCTAATATTTTTTGAGTTGTACACCATTGCACAAGGAACCATGGTGGTTGTATATGTAATAACCACGTATACAAGGGTAGTCTTTAATTCAGTGTAGTCTAACGTGAATAAAATGTAAAAGCCACAGACTGGGTATCTAATTCAGGAGCGCGTGTGATGAAACGCTTCCGCTAGGCCGGATGGGGTTTGACCTGAGGTCATTGAGGGTCACCACGACACTGTAATAATTTTCCCCCGATACGGATGCTGAAGCCGCCGATTGTCGTTGGAGCCAGTGTAACCAGCTGGTGGGTGATGGTACAGACGAGGCAAAGTAAGGGCAAACTGCAAAGGCCAAATCAAAGAAAGCTCTACCCTGAACATCTGCGTGGCAAGCGCGAAAATGTTCCGGAGATTTCCGCATTAGGACACCCGTAGGGCCCGTTGTGCGACTGACTGCGGCTGCCGGCCCAGATGCTGGAGATGGTGCAGAACGGCGTGGCGGGCGAGCACGGCTCGGAGCGCGAGCGACAGCTGTTCCGCTGTCAGCTGCGGCAGAAACTGGACGAGTTCACAGACAACTTCCTGCCGCACATGGAGGAGGAGGAGCAGATCTTCCAGGTGAGGCGGCGCCGCTGGAGCGCGCAGCGGTCGCTGGGGTCCGCGCGAGGCGTGCCACTAGCTGGTCGTGTAGTGGCGTCACGTATGTTTTGTTATGAGTTGCCATGCTTTCGAACTAAAGTTGAGCCGAAAGCCACCTTGACACGAACTGCCCAGCTGGCTGGCGTGGGCGGCGAGAGCCCAGTTCTCCGCCGGGCCAGACGCCGCATGCTCCGGACCCCACTCCAGCACCCGGTGGTTCTCCCCCAGCCGCTGCTGATCAAGTACTTCGACTACGACGAGCTGCGCGAGCTGAAGCATGACGTGCTGCAGAACCACCACCTGTCCGAAAAGGCCGACCTGCCGGAGAAGGGGGCCGAGTCGGCGGTGCCGCCGCCGCCGGTCGCTGTGCCGCGCCTGCCGCCGGAGCTGCTGACGCTGATCTTCGCACAGCTACGGCCGGCCGAGCGGGCCGCCTGTGCGGCCGTGTGCCGCCGCTGGCACGCCGCCTGCCTGGCGCCCTCGCTCTGGACCAGCCTGCGCCCGGTCCTTGCCGGCACAGGTGGGCTCGCACTGCCGGCCGACTCGAGAGGGGCGCGCGCTGGGACCGAATCCTGGCGCGAGTCAGGGGAGCGGAGGCTGTGCCTTGCCGGCCGACTCGAGAGGGGCGCGCGCTGGGACCGAATCCTGGTGCGAGTCGGGGGAGCGGAGGCTGTGCCATCGGGCCGAGCCATACGTGGCACGGGGGGTTTGTCGGTGCACGCGGTGCGGCCGAGCGGCTGACGTCGGGTCATATGTCCGGGCGGGCGCTTACGCTGGGCATCTGTCGCCAGGTGCACGCGTGTCGACGAAGGGCGACGTCATCGACGAGCTGATGCTGGAGTCTGCCTCGCTGAAGCTGCGGGACCTGGACGCCGACGTGGACGAGTGTGAGCCGGCGCCGTGGCCCGGCCAGCGTCAGGACTCGGTCGTCACCGCCCAGCGGCGCATGCTCAAAAGGCGAGCCACCGGTGCCGCCGACCGCCGGAGGGCTACTGAATGGGGCCGGGATGACTGTGGTGTCGGCGAGTGTACGAGTGGAAGCATTACGCTACAGGCTGGTTATCCGCGTAGTTACCCGACTGCGATAGCCACGACAGACCGGCTCCGACCGCGGGGTCACTGCTGGCTCACGCACGGAGGACAAATGGTCGAGGTCTTGCAGGCCACAAGGTCAACCAGATGATGCCAGATGATGATGATGCAGATGCAGAGTCCGGTGCTGACTGGGGCGTGTTTACAGTGTGACCAGCCACACGCTGCCGCTGGTGGGCCAGTACGTGCAGTCTGGTGCTGACTGGGGGCATGTTCACAGTTTGACCAGCCACACGCTGCCGCTGGTGGGTCAGTATGTGCAGAGTCTGGTGCTGGCCGGCTGCCGCGGCCTCGGCAGCACGCAGCTGCGCCAGCTGCTGGTCCACTGTCCGAACGTGCGCCACCTGGACGTCAGCTACACCAGCATCGGTGACTGCTCATTCAAAAGGTACATGGAGTATCGCTTTGGCCGGTGGCTGCCTTTAGGAATACCCTTTGCCTACACATCGGCTTTGGGCTGGGATGCCAAAGCAAGCCTCGATGATAGCAGCAGGCGTCATGTGCCGTGCCTGCAGAGCAGAGCAGAGAATGGCTGCCTTCTTTACTGGCAGAAATGATGAGTAAAGGTTCCGGGGCTTGAGAATGCTATGAACACAACACATGGCACATGCGATTCAAACGGTTTTGGTGAGTGTAGATGAACCAAATCGTGAACAGCATACAGAAGACCTCGGAACCGAGGCGCCAGGTTTGGAATCCACATACCCACATACAGAGCATCCAGCTACCACTCGTAAGCATCCGCGGGGACAACGAGACGCTAATTGTTTGGCAAATATCATGCGGAACGAGGTTAATCCTCACGTTACTGTGAATGAAGCTTACTTCTGTTAAGGCTTATCGTACGAATGCATTTCATTCGTACGCTTTTCACCTTTCACGTCTTAAAAGAGACGGAGCGGGCGCTTCGGCTGCAGTCAGCTGCGGTGTGCTGAGTGCGCGGCCGTGTGTGGTCTCTGCGTGCAGGCTGCCGCCGGCGTCGCTGCAGCGTCTGGAGCACGCCGACCTGTCTGGCTGCGCCCGCCTCACGGACCGGGCGCTGGAGCGGCTGGCGGCCCAGCTGGACCTGCTCTGGCCGCACGCCGCGCCGCCGGCCGTCGAGCAGGACATCGAGGAGGGCGGCGGCGGCCTGGTGCCCGACCGACCCGACGCCGACTGCTACGACTGCGAGAGCCACGAGGGCTGCGGCGCGGCCACGGCCGGCGCGCGCCGCCTGCCGCGCGACAAGAACGGCCGCGTGCTGGTGCCGCCGGCCGGCGGCGGCGCCCGGCTGCGCCACCTCTCGCTCTCCGGCTGTCTGCGCGTCAGCTCCGCCGGCGTGGCGCGGCTGGCGGCGGCGCGCGCCGTCGGCTCGCTGCGCCACCTGGATGTCAGCGGCTGCTGCCGGGTGTCGGGCGCGGCGCTGCGCGCGCTGGCCGCCGCCGCACCTCGGCTGCCGGCCGAGCGGCTCTGGTACTGCGACCTGGTGCGCGACGGCCCGCACCCGGAGCAGGCCAACGGCTGCGACAACGTCGAGTGTCCGATCCGACACTGCTGCCGCAACTGAGCCGGGCTGAACGCCGGCTGGCCTGCTGGGCGGCAGCGCGCCGGCCCCTGCACGCGACGCTCGCTCTCCTCCGCCCCGAGCGCCGGGCGGCGGGTGGCGTCCTCTGCTCTGCTCGCCTTCTCGCAGCCGCCGTCGAGACGAGGGCAGCGTGCGACACGGACTGTCGGCGTTTCCGGCCGCGCTGCTCACCTGGTCGCCGCCGCCAACGCTCGTCGGGAGGCGGGACGGGTCTCCCTCCCCCATGTTGCCGTCCATGCTTGTTACCTAGTCGCGCGTCGTGTGGTGTGAAGCTGTCTGTGGTTGTAGTGGCGCGGTCGCGGGAGAGGCGGCTCCGCGGAGCTGACCATCTGCCATTGGCTTATGCTGAAGGCGGCGTTTGGTTGTGTTACATATACGCTGGAAACGTTCTAAAAGCTGTTCAACTCTGCACGTTTGTTCAGATTTACCGTGCCCCAGATGTGAACTGTCTCTTCGTCCAGGCTTGGCGTCACATGCGCGGCGTGCTGCTTACGCATGCGGCAAACGCCAGCGCTCAAAATACCTAATGGGAAATTGCTCTTGAATCTCGATAAGACCAGAATTTTCTGCCGTCGGCTTGCTTAGATGGATAATTTCTGGCATTCGCCTCCAGCGCTCACCTGTACATACATGACAGAACACAGTTTAATCTGCTTGCTTCCAAACAGGTCGCAGCTGTCCGTCAGCGGTCGCCGTTTGTTCTGCGCCTGTCTGACATGCGGGCGATGTGACGTGTTTGTGAATGGAAGGAGGCTTGCTGCGGTGACCAGTTGCTTCTGCGATAGGGCCGCGTTTAGGCACGGGTTGTGCCGTCGTCTGGCCCGTTTGGTAGTTTTCGCGTCACAAGCTAGTTGAGTGGTGTGGGCTCACACTGCGAGGCTGTGCGGCGCCCGAGCGGAAGGCTTAAAGACGCGCCTCGGGTAGGCGCAGGAGCGCCTCGGTCAGCGCCGCTTGCCACGTATGCACACTCCGAGGGATATTTTAGCCCTTGGGTGTTTGTTCACCGCTTTAGACGTGCTTAGTGCGTATTTGGAGGATGACATGGCCTAGATGGTGCGGCTTGCGCGTGGGACGTTATCTCGTGTTGGGCTGTGAAGGACGGACAGTTTTCGGGTGGCTGTTCGCCAGTGTTTGAAGGCCCGACCTGGGCAGACTTGACGCTTGTGTGGTCTGACGGTCCCGTCATTGGAGCGGCTCTGGCCGTGGGGCCATTCGTGTCTGCTGATGTACCAGAATTAAACAACAAAACGTTTCATACGTTGTTCTGGCCTCTGGCATTTCGTTGGGAAGGATGAGGTGCGGTGGCCTGACTAACTTGAGCAGTGTTACATTGAAATCCGCTGTTTCCTACCGAATCCCATCAAACTGTTAAGCTGTTCACGTGGCTTAAGTTGAAATGAACCTGACTTCTCACGGTATGGTAGTCATAAAGACTGGCATTTGTGATAAATCTAGGTTTCCGGTAGTAGCTCAAGGTTTTATGGCCAAGCCTGAGCGTTTGTGTTCTGAGTGGGGCCTGACACAATTTGATAAGGTGCGGCGAGCCAGGCGTGCCTTAAAATCTGTGGGACTTGCTCCAATCATGTGAGAATAATGTCGGTTTTCGTGGTGTTACGGATTGCTCTGTTGGCGCCGGCACTGCGGGTGAGGCGCTTTTGGTTACTGGGTCAAGGGGGCAGTTAGAGAGAGCAGCGGCCGACCGAACCGAGTATAGGATGCTTTTCACAGCCGCTTCATGCTTGATTCTGAATTCCGTGATTGCTATTTGTCATGGAACATGGAGCTCCGCCTCGCAGGATGGAGCTGTCCAGCCACTCCTAGTGAGTCGTCAGTGAATGTCCTCATGTTTGATTCTGAATTCCGTGATTGCTATTTGTCATGGAACACGGAGCTCCGCCTCGCAAGATGGAGCTGTCTGTCCAGCCACTCCTAGTGAGTCGTCAGTGAATGCCTTCATGTTTGATTTTCTTAGTGGTTTACTATTAAGTAATTTTGTTACGACAAAATTTGTGGGAAATGTATTGTAAACAAGCAATCACACCATATGCGAAACTACCGTGTACAGACGTGTGGAGAACAGATAAATGTCTCCGTACGGTGGAGCGGTTTATTCGACATTCAGGCAGCGTGCACTGGTGGGCACAGTTGGCTCGACTAGCCCTGGAGAGACCAGGCTGTCCAGCTGGGAGCAGGATTTGCCACACATGCACACGTCGACTGACTGAAAGGACGCGGTATACAAGGTCTTTTATACCTCAGTTCAGGGATGCTGGGGACAAGCAGTTTGTGGCGTTTGTGAGTGGTTTAATGCGCGGCTTACGGAGCACGCTTCTGGGAGACCTATGCACAGCTGGGTTATGCCACCGGCACCGGCAGACCATTGGTGGACCACATGATCGCCCGGCCCACGGCAATGGAATGCGTTGCGACGGAGTGGCGATGATCAATTTCCGTACCTGAATGGGGGGAGGAGCAAATCTAATGCAGGTGGGGTGTGGGAAATGCAACATCACTTCTTCGAAAAAGAATTAAGTGAACAAAACCTTATGAAATAATGCAAATCAACATCATGTTACAACCATCACCAATTTCAGAGCACACGTTTTATGCGCAGCAAAGAAATGATGCGGATGCAGATATAGTAGAAACACTGCACCTCATCCGTAAGCTTCACCTGAGACTGGACGCACAAACATTCTCTTGCGGTTTTACTTGACAGACGTCGCGTAGGCTATGCACATTGAGATATAGTTTTCAAGTTTCCATCTGCCTTTTGTGAAAATAGCAAGACTTATGGCTTGAAATGTACGGCAGTGCGTGTTGGCCGGCCAGGTGGGCCCGGGCCCACTGTCGCCTCTCGTAGCCCGTGGCTGCGGGCGGTTGGCGAGGCTCAGGTCCGCTGCGCTCTGCGTTAAAATCGCCTCAGTAAACTACGAACTTAGTGGAGCTACGTTATGGTAAATGTCGTCCTGGCCGCTCCTGATTGGTAGCATTGTCGGCTACCGCCCGCTGCCCGCGCCGATAGTACATTGTCGGCTACCGCCTCCTGCACCGTGCCGATAGTACATTGTCGGCTACCGCCCGCTGCCCGTGCCGATGGTACATTGTCGGCTACCGCCCGCTGCCCGTGCCGATGGTACATTGTCGGCTACCGCCCGCTGCCCGCGCCGATAGTGCATTGTCGGCTACCGCCCGCTGCCCACGCCGATAGTGCATTGTCGGCTACCGCCCGCTGCCCACGCCGATAGTGCATTGTCGCCTACCACCCGCTGCCCGTGCCGATGGTACATTGTCGGCTACCGCCCGCTGCCCGCGCCGATAGTGCATTGTCGGCTACCGCCCGCTGCCCACGCCGATAGTGCATTGTCGGCTACCGCCCGCTGCCCGTGCCGATAGTACATTGGAGTGTAGTGCTGCTAAAGATGTTAACTCTTAAACCAGAAATGCTTGAGGTACGCTTTGGTGCCATTCATGTCGTATATGACGCATAACACGCAAGGATGTTGGCTATAATATGCTGAGTTTACAAGCGACGCCTTTGTAATCAACATGGACGAAAGCAATGTTAGGGGTTTGCTGTCAAACCGCTCCAATTCTACGACTTCGTTTTGGACGCTCATGACGAGTTAGAAACGCTAGGTTCCATTGCGAGCTACCGATCTCCTAAATAGGGCTCTCAGCTGATACCCAAGTTGTCGGGCGACTGATTTGTCAAAAAAAGATCAAGTGAATATTTGAAAAGTGATCTTCGGTGGTTTTGAAAATAATGAAACCATCTACATATTATGTTTGACGCGGTACTCGCCGACACTTCCGGCAAGTTGAGCTGGAACACCGGCGCCATTTCGGTTTTGCTGAGGCCCAGAGGTGCGGCGGCAGCAGGAGCGGCGCTGCACGCGGCGTCACCGCAGACTAGCCCCACTGCGTTGTCGATGCGCCTCCGATTTCCTCAGCTCGCTGCGGATATTTGAATTATTCCCATCAATGGGGCCGGATGGCACGCGAAACACGGATGGGTCTGTGGTGCCGTCTCGCTGCTGCACGAGCATGCCGGGAGCCGACGCCGCCAGGCTTTGTGCGCTATATCTGGTACAATAGCTAACGTACGCCGACGAAGCCCGGTCGAGCTTCTCAAATCTCTCGCGTTATGAGAAAGACTGAGAAAGGATTCATCTATGGAGGCTGCCCGCCAGTCAAATTGTCACGATCAGTTGGATATATCACGGCAGCTGCGCGAGCCCTGTCAGAGTGAAGATGAATGAGTGATGAACTTGTTCTATGTTCTTGGCTCACACACAGCAGTTACGCACAACTTTAGTCCCTGGTGCTATAAGCCAACCGACATCCTTTCCACTGATGAAGCGTGATGTTCCGCAGAAAAGTGGCATGGAGCAGCGCGGATCCATATACAAATGAGCAATACACTCAGCGTGGGCGGACGCGAGGCGTGGGCGGCGCGCGCGAGCGAACGCACCGCGTCCGGCGGTGCCGCGCCACGTCACCAGCCCATCGTCAACTCACTGACGCGCGGCTTCTGATATAATCGACGTCCAGCTAAGGGAGCAGCGGGATGATGCCGACTTCTTGAATAAACGGAAGAATGCCCTGCCACTGTTGATCTTTTGAGGCGTACGCGCACTCCACAACTGGCGGCTCCGAAGCAAATGCTATGGTATTCATCCGTCAATAACCGCATTAGCTTGTTCGCAGTGCCATTGCTCGGGCTCTTGACCCGGCTTACTTAAGCCTGCTTTTCCTAGGTCATGGCTTTTACCCGTGACTGCGACTCGATTCAGCTGCTGTTTTTGTGATGCCGGACGCGGCGCATGATTACGGGAAACCTTAGTGATCTTGTCAACTGAACGAGTTCACATACTTTGACGACACGAAAAGTGTATGCCGTGTGAGCAGCCGGCACTGGCTCCACCAGGGCGAGAGCATCACCCTCAGGGGCGTGTGTGCCGTGTGAGCAGCCGGCACTGCTTGCAGCTTCGGCCGGCCGTACCATGCGTATGCCTCGTACAGGGCGGCGGCGGCGGCGGCGGCGGCGGCGGCGGCGGCGGTGGCGGCCGGTAATTGCCGTCGCGGCCGATGTCCATTGGCGCCGATGGCCAGGCCATCCATCGCCGACCATCGGCGACCGGGTGTCGCCCGGCGGTCACCGGCGCGCCGCTTTGTCGATACGCTGACCGGCCGCGGACGGCCGCGCCGCCGGCAGCCGGGCTCCTCCCGCCGCCGGCAGCCGGGCTCCTCCCGCCGCCGGCAGCCGGGGCACCATCCCGCCGCCGGCAGCCGGGCTCCTCCCGCCGCCGGCAGCCGGGGCTCCTCCCGCCGCCGGCAGCCGGGGCTCCTCCCGCCGCCGGCAGCCGGGGCTCCTCCCGCCGCCGGCAGCCTGGGCTCCATCCCGCTGCCTGAGCCGGACGCCACGGCCGGTCACAGATGTCACCCGCAGGCAATAGCTCACGCAGCCAGTGATTGACGACCAGTGCATTGTATTCAAACTTTTGGAGGCGGAATTCGGGTCTGGTCTAAGGCCTATGCGCCGATGACATCTTTGGCTTGAAGCTGACAAATATGCCATTGCCAATGGAGATGACTTCTGAAAAGGTATAGTCATGAAGATGGCGAAAAGGCTCGTGTGTGCAGAATTGTGTGCACCTTCATGTTTTGTTTGCGATTTTTTGTTGAGAATGACAGTTGAACGCCACACAAAGGTGACTACAGACGAATGATGAATGATGCATGAGCTGTGTTATGGAGTAAAAGGTGCGAACTACCACGAAACGCCGTCAAATGGAAAGTGCCCGCAGCACTGCGGGACCGGACCACTGCTTCGGTGACTTTTGGTGGTCCGCACCTTTTTAAACATGAATCGAACTTCACCCTTCACCAACCGATGGAATGTTAAAAAAGCATGTGAGTGCCTGTTCTTTTCTCTTTTCAGATTTTGTCGCCGTTGCGTCGTCTTTTCTACGTCCTGGTCGCATGGTGCTCAACGGTCACTTTCAACCGAGGATAATCAGCTGAATGCTCCATGCTCCCACTCACTACAGTGCTCTGCTAAGCTCACAAAGCAGACATCTACGAACTGGGAACGGGCTAAACGCAACGGAAATCTGCGGGAGTGGTGGCGTCGCTCCACTGGTGTGTAGATGAGCACGGCGAGCCGGGTGGTGAAGCCAGCCATGTCGTGCGTGCAGCCCGTTATCAGTTCAATAGGGCATTATATAGGTGAGACTAAATGATACCTCGGCAGTGATTATGACGGAGCGTTACGTGACGACCAACTAGCCGCCATTTTACGGTCGCATGTGAAAGGTGGAGTGAAAAAGACGCAGTGTGGACTGGACCATCAACTCGTTATCTGACGATTTATCACCATCTGATGACGGCCTTTGGTAAAATTCCCGGAATAAATCAGGTTTCGTCCACCAGATGGTACCAGATCCAAATGGATGGCTGATACGCGACCGTCTTGGTCGGAGGGCGGCGGGCTGCTCCCATGCATAAAGCTTGTGTGGGACAAGATGCGAGGCGTTTTGTTGTTGGTAGTATGTAAAGCTGCTACGCCTCACCACCAACATCTTCCCAAAGAAAAAAGGCCGAATTCTGACGTACCTGTCCGACTTCTCGTTGGGTTGCAGCAACTCTCGAGCGCTTTGAGATGGGAAGGCGTGTAGCTCAATAAACAACGTTCTTCTGAGCTGTTCAGATGGTGTTTGTAACCGTCAGATAGCCAATGCTAAAATACCGGGTGGAAGAGCGTATCCTGATTTGATACACACGTAACGGAGCCATGTAGAGCAAAGCGCGTTTTCTCTTTCGTTTGATAGTACGCGCTTTTGGAGTCGCAGTTGATGTGGCCCATGTTTACTTGCCACCATGGTGCTTTTCAGCGCTGAGTCAAAGGCAAGAGTTGTCCCTTGGTCTTCACCAACGAGATCCATCATCGCAACGCAAGGGCAGATCAGGCTTCACCTCAAAACCCCGTACACGCTTTGTGAGAGAACGATTTTGTTCATGCAAGAGTAGTTTATTATAGAGGGGTCGTTGCACAACGTAATTTAAGAAAAAAATGAGAAAAACACAACAGAGGGCGGCAAAAAAGTTACATGTATGATCACTGATGACCCATCAAAATCTATCAGAATGATCGTGCATCACACTGGCACCGATTACACGACAATATGACATATTATTAAAAATGCCACACTTGTTCCCTAGAAAGCATCTATCCACCAAAACCTTAAAGAAGCCGGTAAACTACAGCGGTTGACATTTTCCACTAGCTGAAGGCGGGCACTAAAGCCGATCCTGCGTTTCTAAATCTCGTCTTGTTCAGCGAGAGACCCATTCCACCTGAGACATTTCATTGTTTGGGGCAATAGCCAAAGCCGCCGGATTTGGACATCAGAGCTGCCAGACGCCATGCTGGAGGGCCAGCTGCACAGCGCGAGAGTAACAACTGACTGGAGGTCCACTTCGCAGAGTGCATCATCTTTTATCTGTGGGGTTCCTGACATATGCAATCTACGGAAATAGCCCTTAGGCTCTTGGTGACCTGAAGAGTGTCTTCTGGCAAGTGGCGCTCAAATCGCACATGACCAGTGCGCACGTGCTATCGGCGTAGTGGCAAGGCGTCGAGACCTCTGCCTCCAACCAAAAATGGATCACCTGAAGCACGTGCTATAAAGGATTGGCTCCCGCACAAAACGTCGAATCCAAAAAAGTCGGATGAAAAAATTGACTAAGATAAAAATCGAAGCGGAATAATTCAAAACACAGAGCATCGACGGAGATAAAGGTCCACTGCCATAAATCAAAACACTAGTAGTTATGATGATTTCAAGCAAAAGATTCATCAGGAGTTGGCGCATGGTATGAGGGGTGAATAAGGCTCTGGTCACGGTGAGAGACAGGTGGGTCTGCTGGGACTGGATGAGACGGGACAGGAGCGGGTGGGACCGCGCGTGACCAGATCACACCGGAACAGATCGGGCAAGAACAGACGAGATGGGACCGGATCGGATGGGACCGGACTGCACCAGACATCGAAGTTATGGACCACATTCGACGGGATGTGGCCAGACAGCATCGGACGCCACCGGACGTCGTCAGAAGGAACCGGACGGGACTAGACAGGGCCAGACCGGACCTGACGGAACCAGACGAAACCGGCCGGAACCGGGCGAAACAGGACGAGATCAAACGGGCTGGACAAAGTATGACGCTATTGAGCGATTCAGGACGAAACCAAACCAATTCTACCGTGGCTTTCAGGAAAGGCTACCTGAGAGTCTAAATGCAACTCCAAAATAACGATTTCAGCTGTTTCACATGACCTGGTCTCGTCGACTGCGTGGACTCAGAAAAACCAGGAGAATGCTTTGATATATTTTGCTATATATATATATATATATATATATCAGATATATTTTTTGTTGCATAGTTTGTTGATATTTCGGCAACATGCCTTTATCAAAACAAAAGCAGAAATGAATTCACTTCTGCCTTGGGTTTGGAATTTTGGTTTGCTTTTTGGTTTGGAACTAATCGGTCCCATTGAATTCACTTCTGCTTTTGTTTCGATAAAGACATGCTCCACAAAATCTCAACCAAATTATACCTCTATTCTCCCGGTTTTCCCGAGGAATAAGGCTAATACTACTGTCTTATCTATGTGAATAATGTTCCTCGCTAATGCGCTGAACAACTTAAGGAACTATGGAACTATGAACTTAATATCAGCGAGGAAAGTTTTAAGCCTCTGGAGAATCGGCAAGTATATAATTTCGCAACATTTGATGGGGAGAGGTGCCGAGTAGGAAAATTACGAAACCTATATTCAAGACGGCACGCAATAGGTTTCTACCCGGTTTTGGCCCACTTCCATTCTGAGGTTAACCGGGGTTCCAGCCCCTTGCCTCTTCCTCCAGAGGAATATAAACTATACACTTATATTCCGCACTATGAGTTCAGAGTTTTTATGCCAAGCTATCGACCTGCGTTATACCAGGAGGCACGGTTAAGCGACGTTATAGAGCAAACATTGAGTATAATGTCAGTGCACGGTGTCACAAGGTGTGTTTGTGGTAACGAGTGTGCCATCACAAACAGTCACTAGCACCTCATAAACTTCATCGGACTTTTGTCCTTTGGCTTTACCTTTTTCAACTTTTCGTTCTTTGACTTTTCTGTTTTATTTTTATCCTCGTCGGCTTCAACCACTGTCGGCGTTCAGTCGTTTGACTTCTTTCCTAACTGTCCTTTAACCCTTTTTAATTTTTGTTCCTAGACCTTGTCCGATTCCACTTCTATCCAAGTAAAAGTTTTACATGCTTCAGTTTTTTTTTCTCGAAACAATCAACAGGAATGATAGACTCCTTAAAGAGGAACTAGACACGCCTTGTAACATTTTGTTACCACGGAAGTTGTGCCCCTGTTTCAGCGGCGCGTGACCAGTGTATTTACTATTGTTCACACATGACCAGCGTCCGTCGAAGTGCACAGAATGGGCGTTAGTAACTGGCGCGTTAGTAACTGGCGCACGCTCGTGAAGCCCCATCTGTCGGAGCGGAGGGAATGTGACGTGGAACGACAGTCATCGCGAACATCTTGGTCGTGCCGCGGGGCGGGCCGACCGGCGGCGTCCGCTTCAGGCACGTCCACACGTGCCGTTCAGGAAGTGTGTGAGTCGGCTACCCGTCGTTTCCAGGCTGTGGCAATAATGGAGACTGTGCCACCTGGCCGCGCGATAGCCAAAACCTAGTCTCAACAGTAGCTTAAAGGTATAGGCAAATAATCTGAAAGCTCGCTGAGCCGAGCGCAACTGAGATTATCTGTGGAACGCGCACCGAGACATCTACTGGCAAAAAAATGAACATGAATTTGACACTGTGCCATGTCGTTCGCAGAATAAGATGCCAAGCCTTCATTAAGCTTTATGGCCTTTTGGGCGGGTGTCCTCAGCCCCTTCCCCTCTCCCCATGAACGCCGTCCGGCAAGACAAGACCAAACGGTTACGGAATCCGCTCTACTATGGTACTAAATGGTACTCAATAGTACTAAATACATCAACCATATCGTCTCTTTGGGCAAAAAACCTTTGGTTCCCAAACGAAATCCATGAAGCTTTGCTCCTGGTGTCAGCTATGCCAATGTCCCATGTAATTTTAAGAGGTGAGCATGAAATGCTTTAAAAACGTAATGCTCATGTTTCGAAGGTTGCATTTGCTCTGACTGCTTGACCAGAAAGCAGAAAACTGATGTGCCAGAGTTCCCACGCTGCTCTTCTCAGCGGTGTCAGAATTAATCGGGCCCGGCCCAGCGCTCCGCAACGAATCCGAGCCGCACCGCCAGCACGAGAGAGACCCTGTCGAAATCACTTCCGCCAAATTACAGGCCTGCATTGAATTAGGCCGGCTTCGGCTGCGCTGATCGTTCATGTTATGTGGGGCTGTCGGTCCACTTAGGCCGCGCGACGCAGGCCGGGCGGGCGCCATTAATTAGAGCCGGCGGGGCAGACAGGTCGTGCTTGCCACCTCCGATCGACCCAGAGACGGTGGGGCTCAGTGGCCGGGCCTGTTGGCCTCATCTCCCTGCGGGTGTATTGGCCTGTCGGCGGCGCTAGCGTGGCGCGTGACAGGCCGTGCCCGGCCATCAGGCCGGCCGCCCCGCCCCGCCCCCGCCCCCGCCCCCGCCCCCGCCCACGCACGAGCGACGCCGGCGACAGCCGACCGAGCGCACATCAAAACCAGGTTACGGCGCTGCTGAGTGTGTGTGTGGGGGGGGGGGGGGTGGAGGAGGAAGTCGCACTGGGTTGGTTGTGAGAAGAGGATTCCCAAAAATCATTGTCGCAAACACCACATATTACGGCAACTTATGTGATATGGAGCCAACCGTAAAAGTTAGCGTGAATCGCTTTGTCGCAATGCCATTGTGTCGACAACTTTAGTATGTTGAGCATAGTCTTTTTGTAGTAAGTGCTCGAACACAATGACATTGACTCGCCTGCACGCGTGCCTGCACACAAGCTATTGAAGTGGGCTTCTTAGATTTTCCTGCAGGAAGCAGATGCGCAGGGTAGGAATTCGCGTGGAAGCCATGGCTTATTCCATGGCAGCTGTTCATAATCAGGCTGAGTTCTTGGTCCTTGGAAATGTCAGCTCCATGCATGGGTGGTCCTAGGCCCTTGCCTTTGAAGCGTATTTGCAAGCGTTTTTCCGCTAGCTGTAGACCTGCTGAGGCGCGTTCTGCCAGTTCCTCGCGCTTCACAGTGTGCTGTGCATATTCACTCCTCCTTGTCCTGACATCCTACCGAAGTGGTTAGTACGTAGGACTGCCAGTTTTGGTTAGTACGTAGGACTGCCAGTTTTGGTTAGTACGTAGGACTGCCAGTTTTGGTTAGTACGTAGGACTGCCAGTTTTGGTTAGTACGTAGGACTGCCAGTTTTGGTTAGTACGTAGGACTGCCAGTTTTGGTTAGTACGTAGGACTGCCAGTTTTGGTTAGTACGTAGGACTGCCAGTTTTGGTTAGGACTGCCAGTTTTGGTTAGTACGTAGGACTGCCAGTTTTGGTTAGTACGTAGGACTGCCAGTTTTGGTTAGTACGTAGGACTGCCAGCTTTGGTTAGTACGTAGGACTGCCAGTTTTGGTTAGTACGTAGGACTGCCAGTTTTTCATCAATTACTCGGTGTGTCGAAATCGCTAGCCAGCCAGCAGGAAAGCGTACCTAAGCCCGCCACATGATCACAGTCCGTCTTGAACTTCTGGGGCCGAGGGACGAGGAGGGATATCGTAGGTACTAAAGTGGGCAATTCATAGCACACAACATATCGTTCCCAATCGGTTACATTGACAGTATGTCACTCGTGCACGTGGCACTTTGTTGCAAACTTTCATACCAAAAGTCCAGGGCAAAGCTGATCTGCAAAAATCCTGGTCAGCGTGGCTGCTGATTAAGCAAGATCCCATAAAGCGTGCTCGACCGCCGGCCATTCCGCTCCTAAGTGGGTTGTTTGGGATTAGCCACAACCTCTTGATTGGTTGATTAGATGGATTCCTGGGATGAACACTCATATTAAGAAATGTTTGTGGTGTGAGCCCTGACCCCCCACATCCGATCATGAAATTCCAAGTCGATGACAAAGTGTTGCCTCGGCACACTTGTGGCGTAATGCTCGGCACGGTCTGCGCTGTGTCGTAATGCTCGACATGGTCTGCGCTGTGTCGTTATCTGACTTGAAGTGCGACCGGTGCCGCGGCCGCAGGCAATCCCAGTCAGCGGCGAACATTGAGCGCCCAAAACCGAACGGAACACGCTCCACCACGGCCCCCCCCCCCCCCGTCGGAGAACAGACGGTCTGGTCAGCTGAACTATTGAAACATTCTGTCATGAGCCGTCACCACAAGCTCACCACAAGCTCAGTGTCGTTTCCTGCACCAGCGGCAGGAGAGCTGCTGGCGTCATGCCTTCTGGAGGTGACGTCACACTCTGGGGCCAGCGTCATGGCAGCGGTGCCGTGGAGCTCATACTGACAGGAGCGTTATGGCATTAGCTGTACGGCAAGGGTGCTGTGGAGCTCATATCGACAGGAGCACTATCGCATTAGCTGTACGGCAGTGGTGCTGTGGAGCTCATATCGACAGGAGCGCTATAGCATTAGCTGTACGGCAGTGGTGCTGTGGAGCTGATACCGACAGGAGCGCTATGGCGTTAGCTGAAAGCGACGTTACATCTACTGCAAAAACTTCTACAAGCTTTACTTGACGCCATTACCGCGACAGTATTCTAATGCGAACAAATGCAATACATGGGCGCTACACGACGAAACGTACACCACTGCAAAAACACCAGTCACATCTTTCGCAGCCAATGCATGAACAGTCTTTCTCTGTCCTTGTAGACGATATCTACTTTTCCGCATCTACTGCAAAACCCGATATTTTGGCTACTTCTGGCTTTGAAATTGCTTCATGGCATTATAGACCAACCGGCGTAAAGCCCTGTTTTCATGCCCTTCTCGAAGTACATTTCTGTGTTTTCAGTTCAACAAATTTACACACTTAACTATAGCGGTCTAGTGACATGTGATTTAAAACCTGAGTTACGAGTTCAAAGGGCTGGTGAAAGTTGCTTTCGATTCCAATTGACATTTAGGGTATGGGCGTTGCTTCGCTCAGTCGTTTGGGGCACTCGCTCATGTCGGGATCAGCCTGGAAGACGCATGCTCGGAAAACCTCTTGCATGGAATATCTGCGCTCGAAAGACTTACATTCGGAAGACCTATACCCGGAAATCGCTCGAATTCCTGCGGCTGGAAGACCTACTCCCAGAATATTCACACTCGAGAACCTACGCTCGGAAGTTCAGCGTTCGGTAGACTTGCTGCACGGCAGACTTACCCTCTGGAATATCTGCGCTCGAGCGATCTACTGCTGTCGAGGAGAACAGGGTAACAAATCAAGACTAATTCAGTGAAACTTGAATTCGGGGGCGGATCTAGGATTTCGTCAAAAGAGCGGGGCCCACCCAACATTGCGGAGCCTGATGGAGTTAAGGCCCCCCCCCCCAAAAAAAAAAACATCTCGAAATCCGGCTATCAAATGACTCCCAGGATGTTATTTTTATACGGAAGCCCGTCTTACTGCACGCATCCCTAGAAAACTAGGCGGGCTAGGTGCTTTTCGTTTTCTCCAGATCATAATGAATGCTGTCATTTTGAGACTAAGTTTTTCGAAAAAATGAGCAAAAAGCTTAAGGTGACTGCTAAATACCATCAACGTCAGGCTGGAGCTTGATTCCAAGCAGATTTACAGCTAATCGGCTGGTCGATGCGATCAGCTGATAGCTAATGATGAATGTAGAGGTTTCGCTTTGCTTGTTTTGAATGAGTACAAGATATTCTACCATTAAAATGAATTATATTAAACGGTTGAGAATGTGATGCACAAACACCATGGGTGTAACACATTCGATACCCAACCGAAATATCTGATGCGACGTTGGCGGCACGTAAAATTATTTTTGACAATTGTGCGTAAAAATTCATCGGCGCATGTATGACTGCTGCTCTAAGGTCAAGGCATCAAGACAATGACAACGATGACACAACGATGAAACCTGAGCGGTCATGGGTGCCGGCAGGCCCAGAAGAGAGGCTTCCGTCAACTGGTTTGGGTCCGCAAAGCAAGCGAGAAGAACGCAAGACCAACGTGATGGACTCCTGAAGATCTGGAGTGCCCCGGCAGGCTCACACATAGGACCCCAGCCAGAGCATAGGGCCCTTTTGAGCAAAGGGGTCAGTGTACGCTTGCGCACCCAAGACCAGTGTACGTGAATGAATGCCCTGTACGATAAGGAGCGCCCAGGGGGGTTAACGGAAAAGGCCAAAATGAGAGTGAAGAGTCCTCCGTAAACGAGATCAAAGGGAAAGAGCCCGAGATCAATGTAGAGGTCCCGTGAGCATTGAGTGGCTCATTGCCTTGCCCTACCCGAGACCAATGTTAAGGGCCCCTGAGTAACTAAGCGTCCCCGGCATATGGGGCCCCAACAAAAGCGTATGGAGCTTTTCGGGCAAATAGAAAGAATGCGTGGAGGGCCCCCGACTGATCAAGAGTGCCCAGACATGGGAGCAGATAGCGCCCCAAAAGCAGCGTAGGGCCGCACGAGAAAATGCAAAGACATCAAAGGCAACGGTGAAGGCCCCTTAGCGGCCGGACTGACCCGGCAAGTAGACATATAGGGCACCGACAACGGCGGAACATCTCTGGACAGCGTGATGAGTTTGTCTGCCCACGGGCTTCACTTTCGCTTGTGACTGTTTTTGGCTGTCTGGAGGCCCCAAAACGCCCAATTTTGTTGTATTTTGTGTTTGAAAGCTGCGCCCGTTCGCGTGGTCATGGGCCCCTTCAAAGCCTATGACTCCTCAAGGGGCACAAGGGGCGAGCACAGTTCGGTGTTTCCCCTCTTACGGATCCGTCATTGGCCCGAACAGTCGAATAGATAGTGCCCCGACAAGTGCATAGGGCCATCCACTCAAATCAGAAGTGCCCAAGACACAATATGGAGCGCCCAGGAATGGTCAAGTGTGCCCGAGCAGGCTAACACATGGGGACCCCCGACAAGAGCGCAGGACGCTCCATTCAAATAATAAATACCCACAACACAATGAGGAGGGCCCCAAATGATCCAGTGCACCCGAGCAAGTTAACAGATAGGGCTCCCGACAAGAGTGTGGGACCATCCATTCAAATAATAAGTACTCAAGACCCAATGTCGATGGCCCCCAATCGTTCGACCCAAACGTAGATGGCCCCCAAAGTGTGCCAGAGCAGATCATCAAGAGGGGCCCTGACAAGAGCGCAGATCCCTTCATTCAAGACCCAAGACCCAGTGTGGAGGGTCCCCCGGAAGATCGAGTGTACCTATGCAGGCAATCAGATGGCCCCTGACAAGGGCGTAATAGAAAGCACCCAAGAAACAATGTGGGGTTCCCAAATGATTGATGTGCCCGAGCAGGGTAACAGATGGGCCCCCGACAAGAGCATGGAGCCCCTCCATTCAAATGAGAAATATCCACAATAAAAAGTAGAGAACCCCTCAAAAGATCGAGTGAGGCAGAACAGGTTAACAGATCGAACCCCAGACAAGGGCGTAAGGCCATCCATTCAAATAGGAAGCACCCAAAACCCAATATACAGGGCCCCCAAACGATCGAGTGTGCCCGAGCAGGCTGTCGAATGGGACCCCAACAGGAGCGCGGGGCCGTGTATTCTAATGCAAAGTACCCAGAGCCCGGTTTGGAGAGCCCCCGAAAGATCGAGCCTACCCAAGCAGGCTATCAGCTCTCTCAGCAAGTAAAGGGTAGTTTTTGACTGCTCGCGGACCCATCACTTCCGCTTGCAACTGTTACCGGTCGCCTGAAAACTCAAAGGCGTCCAAAAGTGCTGCGTTCCGTGCAAAAAAAAAAACAACAACGAAATCTGTTCGACCGACTATGGAGCCTCCTCGTAGCTGATGGGCCCCTTCAGGGTCCAAGGGGGGCATGACCCCGTAGCACCCCTCTGGATCCACCCTGCTTGGATTGATTGCTACCTGACTGCTGAATCCCAGCGGAATCGAGCACGGGTCTGGTGAGAAGCATCACCTGATATAGGTCTGGTGAGAAGCACCACCTGATATAGGTCTGGTGAGAAGCACCACCTGATATAGGTCTGGTGAGAAGCATCACCTGATATAGGTCTGATGAGAAGCACCATCTGATGTAGGTCTGATGAGAAGCATCACCTGATATAGGTCTGATGAGAAGCATCACCCAATATAGGTTTGATGGGAAGCATCACCCGATATAGGTCTGATGAGAAGCACCACCTGATATAGGTCTGGTGAGAAGCACCACCTGATATAGGTCTGGTGAGAAGCATCACCTGATATAGGTCTGGTGAGAAGCACCACCTGATATAGGTCTGGTGAGAAGCACCACCTGATATAGGTCTGGTGAGAAGCATCACCTGATATAGGTCTGATGAGAAGCACCACCTGATATAGGTCTGATGAGAAGCATCACTTGATATAGGTCTGATGAGAAGCACCACCTGATATAGGTCTGATGAGAAGCATCACCCGATATAGGTCTGGTGAGAAGCATCACCTGATATAGGTCTGATGAGAAGCATCATTGATATAGGTCTTCTCTGAATTCATCGCATCTCTGAAATATCTAGTGAAACCAGCTGACCACAGCGTATGCAGTTTCCCATTCCTTTGTTTACCGCACCATGGACCTCAGCAGTGCAGTCTGTTCCCTTACCAGGCCTTTTGTCGTACATCCTGAGCGTGATCTACACACTCGTTTCAGTCCACCAGCACCTCCCCAGTGTAGTCTGCTCAAATACCACGCCTTTTGTCGTACATCCTGAGCGTGATCTACGCACTCGTTTTAGTCCACCATGGTCGCTGGCCCTAGGGCACGGCTGAAGCGCACGCCCCTGGGTGCCGTAGTTTGCTGTGCCCCGGACGGCACCTCACGCATTGCTTTCAGTACAGCTGCCGGGGTCACATGGAAGGCTGGGACGGCCATTGTTCACGGCCAACACCCAGGACTACGAGAACAAACAGTGTGCACAAAGCGAGTGCACGGGAGCGATCATGCCTTCACACTGCATACGAGTGCAGCGGCAGGCACGCTGGCCGGTCTCACAGAACTATGGCAAAGCGGCAAAGCCCACGGGGATTTCCGATTGCAGCCGTATCCCGACGCCGAAAATCTGAAGTGATCAAGTGATCGCGTGACTAAAGAACTGAAATGCCTGCTCACCGTTCTGCGAACCATAATCGGGTCCCTGACTGCTCACCGTTCTGCGAACCATAATCGGGTCCCTGACTGCTCACCGTTCTGCGAACCATAATCGGGTCCCTGACTGCTCACCGTTCTGCGAACCATAATCGGGTCCCTGACGTGCGGCTAATTTGTCAGCAGGCTCGATTATCGATACTGATCACAATGTTCTATGATAATCTACGCTTGAGAGTGATTTTCGCATGTGTGTTATCGGTGTTTGTGTCTCTTTAAGCGCTTTATTTTGGTGCTATGCCGCTTGACTCGGTCTAGATGCGACGTAGCATGCTGCAAAGACCACTTTATACACTAAACTGAACTGAAAGAGCTTTTGACTGAACTGAAAAGCTGACGCGTTTGATGATTAAGGTGATCACTTCCGGTAAGTCAGAGTTCCGATACAAAAAGTGTGACTTAATTAAGAGGTTGCAGTGAGACAGCCCAAACAGACCACATCTCTGCACACGCGTCAGCCTGCCATGTATCTTTGACCAGGCAGGTGATTGCCTCGCGTTCATTAAAATACAACATATTTTCATTTCGTCGATATTGCATGCGATAAAACTAGTCAGACGAAGGCGTGTTGAAGTTTTGCACAGGCCATGCAGAGCACGGGTGTCAATTTATATTCTTTTGTGAGGCCCGGCCCCTGCCCCCCAATATTGCGCTGGGGCCCCAAATTTGGTTTGGGCAGCCGCAATATTTCTGACTGGAATTTGACAAAAATGTAGGAAGAGCTAACCATTACACAAAGGCAATCTTCTTTGACCCTCCCTCGTGATGGCGTCACCATGGAGGGTGCAGTCGCGTAATTTGAAACCGTAGCCTCAACATTATGCCCTCAATTGAGAGGAAACTTTAGACATTGGAATGAATCCCTTCATAACTTGACTTTTCTGTCCGTCAAATGAAAGCCCAGACGCCTTTCCCGTAACTAAACATGATATTGCCGCTACTGATTCGTGGTTGTAAGATCTCATCAGACAACAACTTTGGGTAACAACTCTTTATTTTGGCGCGGCACTGATAGAGCAGATTATGGGTTCAGTTCAGTTAAAAGGTGAAAAACCATGCAGAAAACGAGAATTTTGAAGGACAGAGTTTTAATCGGATTCCGCGCTGAACGTAGTTGATTGCTGGCACTCTTAGCCCAGCAGCCCATTGCTATTATGCACCTTCAACAGACACATTTCGCCTCGGTCCCTCATCCAAATAGCACGAAAGTACATTTAAATATGTACACATTTTTTCTGGAACACGAACCTACTACTACGCGTTTCGCCACATCGCCAATGTGGTCGGCATAACTTCAGTGCCCCACCGAAGTTGGGCTTCCGCCACGGCGATCGGTGTGTCTGCGCGGCAATAAACGTTCTTTTTGCGAGCATTTTACGCGTTGCAGCCAACGGGCTCGTGGTAAGGCGATGTCTAAATTGGTTCTGCACTAACTATATTTGTCAAAGGATATCACCTGCAACGGAAAAAACATTCACGCCTAATAAATGCATGCCACCTTTAAGGAACAGTGGTATCGCTTTTAACAACCTTAGGCTTTTCGAAACGATATTAAGGAAAAAAGATTGAGCTTCGTCTGTTATTGTCAGACCAATGCGTTTAAGATAGGTACGTAACCGCGCCCTTCTACCATTTTAGAGGGCCCAGCGGTTCGGGATTAACTCAGCTTTTCAACTTGCAAGGGTTTCAGGTTTCAGGTGCATCACTATGTGCAATAGACAAGGGTAACATTTCATAACGCACAATCTTGCACATTTAAATCAAACTTGCTCGGCAGGCTGATCATTCACCACTTTGTTATCCTGATGAAGAATTAGCCTACAGGAAATTCAAATGGCCTACATAATATGACATTTGAACAAATGGTCACAATATCACTATTGAACGGAAATTTACACGCGTCTCAGGCAGCGCAACAGCAATTTAATAATAAGCATGGATGTGGTGGTCCTACTAATAGACACGCATTTTCTACACCACCGTTACAACAGTCGCATCCTCACCGTTGTGACACATTTTCTACACAACCGTTACAACAGTCGCACGGTCACCGTTGTGATGCATTTTCTACACCGCCGTTACAACAGTCGCATGCTCACCGTTGTGACGCATTTGCTACACCGCCGTTACAACAGTCGCATGCTCACCGTTGTGACGCATTTTCTACACCACCGTTACAACAGTCGTATGCTCACCGTTGTGACGCATTTTCTACACCACCGTTACAACAGTCGCATGCTCACCGTTGTGACCCATTTTTCTGCACCCAGGTGAAGCAGCTTGCTTTTAATCCCGATCCCACATAACTATTGGTCAATGTGAATTTTTCATTATAAGTTGTTGAACACGACTGAGTGTCGTTCAGTATTGTCGATTATGATTATGCTGTTGATTTCAGTCGTTGATGCCATGATATAATTGAACTGAAAAACGTGGTATAACGTCAAACTCAGACCGAAATTTTCGCGCACAGTTCGTGATTTATGCAAAAGTATAGCTCAAATAGAACGGCATTCTGCACCGGCGAGCTGCGACCTAAATCTAAGGACAAATAGATGGCGTGGGTTGTGCAGCTCGGCCAAATGGCCCGGCCCCCAAAACTCAGAAACTGGGTCCGTTAATGCAACTGGATGTTTACCACTCCATAGAAACAAAATAGACATATTTGCTGCATATTGCCGTCCGCATACCAACATTACCACATCCCATATCCTTAAAAAATAAAGGCATAGATTCTATAGCCGCCACATAGCATGTAACAGCTGAGCGGGATGAATGGTGCAATGCATTTAACACAAAACACAGGCCATAAGATTCCAAAGGTTCGAACGATTAAACAGAAAAGCCACGGAGTACGGAAATGACCAAATTCCTTCATGTTTAGCACTGTTCTCGTCCCCACAGCCAAAAATAGGTCATGTCGCCCATGCCCGCCATAACAGTGCGCCATCGGCGTCCTAAGACGGCCTCTAGGGGGGCCACATTTACTTGCAGATCAGAAGGGACACATGCCTCCAGTGTCCCCTCCTGGACTTATCCCTGTAGGGCTGCTATGAAGCTTAAATTATATTAAAGACCACTGCTTAAACGGTACAAAATTTGCCACATAAATTGCTTTTCGCCGATACCAAGTGAACTAAAAACTTTATGAAAAATGATTATGGGGGGGGGGGACAGACCGTCGGGTCCTCTGTTCGGCCCCCCAATTATTTGCAAAGATTGACACCCTGATGCAAAGGGACACAGCCGCAAAGGGATGGCAGCACCACCGTATTCTGAAAAATGATGTAGGACATTATATGCGCACTTAAAGCGGCAGGAAGACAAAAACATCTTTTATGACGAGGCACTTCAAGGCATGAGGGCAGTGAAGTGCATATTGTCTGGAATATGAATGCCTGAAATGATGTGATGCGTGTCATCTTTAACTTCTGTGCAGTCAGCAGTATAAAACTATGTCGGACGGGGGGGGGGGGGGGGGCAGGGACGACAAGTGGCTGCGGTACGAGACCGTTGTCACCAGAGAGAGCAAGCTCGGCAATGTACCACGCTCCCATTGCTTATGCCCACTCCCGGATTTAGAAAACGACTTAAGCTTATGGCACATGTCCGTGGATGCTACATAGGCGCCATAAGTAACGGCGCATAGCAGCCTTGTGGCTGAAAAAAATCTGCTCTTCACTAGCGTCTATTTTCGCCATTCCAATAACTACCCTTGCTCTATCTTTGCGAAAATTTGAGCTCATACCTGCTCCTTTGATAGCAAAGCAGAACACGATCCCATTTGCACCATTTGTACTACATTCAAAAAAAGTTTTCATCATTTCTGCTGTCACTCATTTTGCATCTCCTGGATACACCCATGCATTTCAAGTTTTGAAATCTCTCCTTAATGTAGCAATTCCAAACCTGTATTTTTTATAAGACACCAGAATGCGGGAGCATGACGACGTCCGTGCCATGCTCTTGATGAAACCCTGCGTCGGCCCATTCGGCGAGTGAGCACCAAATCCTTCATTTAGGGGCAACATGACTTTTATTTTCAAGAAGCACCCAATGCCAGTGAGCACCAGAAAGGGCATTCCTTGCGGGGCGACATCATCTTGATTCTCAAGGGGTACTTAATAAAAGGGGGCCATTTATAAAGTCCAAAACCATAATTTTAAAGGGGCGGCAGAGTCCAGCGGCATCACAGTCGGCGTGCCCTTCACTCTGGACACATTCTGAATCGGACCATTCGGGGAGGGAGCACCCTGTTCAGGGAAACAGGCACCAACAGCCCTCGTTGTCGTTGGGGCTTAAAGGCGATTCATCACAAGGTCCGTGCCTCTCCATTAACGAAATCCTGCATCGGCTCATTCGGCCAAAGGACACCTTTCTTTCGGACCGCCACGGCATTTATTTCCTTGAGACACCAAATGCAAGTGGGAGGTTAAAAGACAAATTACAGGTGATCAAAGACTTCCATTTCAAGGGGCACCAAAATACAGGGGCACCACAATTGCCCTGCCTTACACTCTGACGGAATCCTGGTTCTGCCCCTTTCGTGACAAGGTATCAAGAGCCTTGATTGCGGGGCATCATAACGGTTATTTTCATGAGCACCCAATTTAAACTGAAACATTACAATCAACCCAAACATTTACTCATGGGGTCCCACTCATGGACTCCGAGGGTCCCATGGGTTCCGAAAGTCATTTTTTGGTCCCTTAGGGCCAAATATCAAGAGCCAGATTAAAGGGTCCGAAGGGCAGGCCAGAGGTGGTATGGAGGGATCGCAGCCCAAATGCCATACCCTAAATTGTTAGAACAGTTCTAGCACTGATCGGAGGCCCGGTGCGACTGTCTCTTTTAAGGCAGCTCACTGAGAACAGCAATATCGAACAGTCCGTTCCGTGCCATTCTGGGGCCTAGGGGTTATTTTCCGAGCAGACAAGGCCAAGACCTCTAAATGTCAATCAGAAGGCATCCTGCATTCGTCGGGATACCTGACACAATGAAGGATCCACGTTACTGGTCAGCAACCACAGTCCATAGCACGAGACTATGTGTAGGCAAGTAGCCCCAGGTCGGCCAGGAGCATATTTACTGAATAGGGGCGATGGTGGGACCTGATATAAAAGGACCTTTTGTGCTGGTTTGGCCCCCTCCTGAAAATGAAAGGATTCATGAGAAATGACAAAAAGGGTTCACATGTACAATGAGACAATGGAGTGACTTGTGCCAGTCAGCAACACCAGCACAGTACCGGACGTGGGATCCTCCGCACCGTTTCAATCAGGGGCCAGTAACGGCGAATAAGTGCCTCGGTACCAATGATTTGACTTCCTTTGCCAGTTGTCTGTTTGCATCAGTGAGGGCCCCTCGCCGATCCGTTACTGGGTGTCTCAGTCAGAGGGCCAGCCGCATCGAGGAGGGGACAGGTTGTGATGCGTCCTTGTGTGGGTCTTCGTGCGATCTAGGGGGCTATCGCCAGACTTAAAGCCACAGGGCGCCCCGGGATGGGACGGAATGCCCTTCAGCTGCTGACCAGAACATTTTACCAATGTAATTCAGTTGGCTGACCAGTTGATTCTCTGAACGGAATTAGCAGTTGCAGCATTACGAGCAAGAGATATTACGCCATTGCATCTTCCCATTGTGCCTTCCCGTAATCCGTCCCGACTGCCAATCCAAAAATTGCACTAGGGAAACATCAGGCCAGGGACACCTTTTACACGCATGACAATTGATTTCATGAAAAGTTGGAAAGTACCGATTCCCTACGCGTCATCATTTCCACCCGTCTGTTGACTGCTGCCAGGTGTTGCTGCAAGGCTTCGTATGCTACAATGGTGTAACACAACAGTTTTGTTCCGACGTTTTCACAAAGCATCTTACGGAGGGAGCGCCAAGGAATCACGCACAGTCCGACCACAATACTCTTCCCGCGCTCCGAGCGCCTACACAAAACACTGCAATTCTATCATCTACACACAACACAATAAACCTCAACATTCTGGATGCATTACTTACTTGCGACCACAAACAACTTTTAAGCAAACAAATGAATCAAAGTACTGAATCAGCTCTTTAGAGCAGCATTACAAATAAATCACTTAGACAAGAAACAAGTCACTGATAAATGGCATGGGTATTGGCTGATTGGCACGCAGCGCTGTGATTTGCTGAGTTGTGTTATTCACAGTGTGTGGCGCGAATGATGTCTTTCGCACGGCTTAAGAATTGTTTGTTGCTGCCAGGTCAAAACGGCAGTGAGTGCTGTCCAGTGAAAAGTTCATTGTTGGTTTGCATGCTAGTGTTTTATGCTCTGATTCTAAGTGTTTAAGGTGCCGAAATGAAATGAAGAGGCATATATATAGAAGAGCCAGTCCCTAGTCATATACCACGCAAGTTCTGCGAGGTTTGTGTGTCTGCCGTCAAAAAGTATGTATATATATATATATATATATATATATATATATATATATATAAATGTGTGTGTGTGTGTGTGTGTGTGTGTGTGTGTGTGTGTGTGTGTGTGTGTGTGTGTGTGTGTGTGTGTGTGTGTGTGTGTGTGTGTGTGTGTGTGTGTGTGGGTGTGTGTGTGTGTGTGTGTGTGTGTGTGTGTGTGTGTGTGTGTGTGTGTGTGTGTGTGTGTGTGTGTGTGTGTGTGTGTGTGTGTGTGTGTGTGTGTGTGTGTGTGTGTGTGTGTGTGTGTGTGTGTGTGTGTGTTATTATTTACACCATTATTAAGCGCTCTGTGCAATGCGGGCAAAAGCACTGGCCTGAGCGGGCAAAAGCACGGCACCTGAGCGATAGAAACTGCCTCGGCAGGCCAACAAAGAGGCTCCCGTCAACAGTGAAGGGTCCTCATAACAAGCGAGAAGAACCTAACACCAATATGGTGGGACCCCTGAATGATCGGGGACACCCCTGCAGGCTGACATATGGGGTCCGGCCAGAGCACAGGATCCTCTGAGTAAAGGAGATCAACCGAAGATCAGTGTACATGAATTAAGGCCCCTGTGTGATCAAAAGTGCCCGGGCAGGTTAACAGATAGCGCTCTGACACGTGAAGGGTCCTCAGCAAATAAGCTCAAAAGGGAAAGGGTCATAGATCAATGAAGAGAGCCACTGAGCATCGAGTGCCTCGGTGTGTTACCTTATATGGGCTCCAACAACTGCACTGGGTCCTCCAAGCTAGTGAAAAATTCGATACCAATATGAAGAGTCCCTGAGCAACCGAGTGTACCTCGGCAGCAGCGGCAGGGCGGGAGAGCCCGCCTGCCCCGCGGGCGCAGCGACCCACCGAGCATACGCCGCCCGCCACGTCTCCGGCCGCGCCGCCGCCCGGCGCACCCGCGCCCAGTCCGCCGGTGAGCCCCGGGGCGCGGCCGCGCCTTGGCCGGACGCGGCCGTCAGGCATCTTGGTAATTTATGGCAACCATGCTCCATGATCACATCACGTGCGCGTCACATGATCATCGGTGGAATGCTAGGTTGCATGTGCCATCCGGTGACAAATGAGGAAAATAGCGGCAGGAGTCAAAAATGTTTCTGTAGAGTCTAGCAGCAGAAATCCAGCCTAGCCTGACTGCCAGGGATGCTGGACGTTTTGAACACTGGACTTTACTATTCTAGTCTTTGCGACTCTGGACGTTGCGCACCTGGACCTTATGGACGCTCCCATTGGTCATGGAACTGGACACATGCTGGACGTTATGAACGTTGGAGGTTGCGATCTTGGACAATATTAACTCTGGACGCTTCAATCTTGAACGTTTTGATAGCTCCCCTACCTTTCATGCTGCCACCTATCGGTGGCTTTTGAAAATCCTCTTAAAGAAAGGTACATCACGGCTGGAAAAGTCAACCGCCGTTCGGTTTTTAATAGTCACTCAGTAGTTACCGCGATATCACAGGAAAGGGTGAAATCCTCCACCTGGTTTGGAATTAACATGGAATATGTCCGGGACAGCGTTCAGTTCTCTGCGCATATCCTCAACACGTAGAATCCCTGGTGGCCTACAAGAAACCATCGGAATCAAATCATTTTACAGGAACCCGTATACCATGTCCTGTAAAAAAGATGCTAAGCCAGTTGGGATCTCCAGATATTCACAGTCATCATCTATTTGTTCACTGACAATGGCCATTAGTGTTTGTCCGAGCTTATTTAGATTTTCTGCTTCACGGCCGGGCTGTGCTGATGCCAGTGACAGGCTGCTCATTTCTGCGCCTACCAATAACACGATGTGGAGCCTCCGGGATGACACCAAGGCGGGCGTGCCGGCGTGCCGTCACTGAACTGGATCCTTGACACATACTTTGGTGAATCTTGAGAAATCCATCAACAACGGCAGGATTGGAAAGGAAGTATGGATGTCGGCGTCTCCGGAAGTCATGGTTACATGTTTTGGTAGCCACTAGCAATATTTCATCTTTGTCCAAACAACTTTGTAACTTGCAGTGCAAGTGGATCTGGGCAAAACAACTCTCTAACTTGAAGTGGTAAGTGGATCTGAGCAAAACAACTCCATAACTTGCAGTGGTAAGCGGATCTGGGCCAAAAAACTCCGCAACTTGCAGTGGTAAGTGATGGGAGCCAAATAACTCTGTAACTTGCAGTGGCAAGTGGATCTAGGAAAAATAGCTCTGTAACTTGCAGTGGTAAGTGGATCTAGGCAAGCGGGCTTAATGGGCACGCGGGAAGTCGTCATATTCCCCAGTTTTCGGCAACCTTACTAATGGAGCACGCTCTCGGCTGATGAAAACAAGTTTTACGAATCAACGTCACATACAGTGATAAATGTATGCAAGACCTGAACCTCGACCACACTACATTCTCTTAAAACGGCGCGGTAGCAGAAGGACAGGATCGAGGAAGCTGTCGTGATCGGAATGCTCGGCGCTGGACCTCTCGGCGCTGGACCTCTCGGCGCTGGACCTCTCGGCGCTGGACCTCTCGGCGCTGGACCTCTCGGCGCTGGACCTCTCGGCGCTGGACCCCTCGGCGCTGGACCCCTCGGCGCTGGACCTCTTGGCGCTGGACCTCTCGGCGCTGGACCTCTCGGCGCTGGACCTCTCGGCACTGCACCTCTCGGCGCTGGACCTCTCGGCGCTGGACCTCTCGGCGCTGGACCTCTCGGCGCTGGACCTCCCGGCGCTGGACCTCTCGGCGCTGGACCTCTCGGCACTGCACCTCTCGGCGCTGGACCTCTCGGCGCTGGACCTCTCGGCGCTGGACCCCTCGGCGCTGGACCTCTCGGCGCTGGACCTCTCGGCGCTGGACCTCTCGGCACTGGACCTCTCGGCGCTGGACCTCTCGGCACTGCACCTCTCGGCGCTGGACCTCTCGGCGCTGGACCGCTCGGTTCTGGGTCCGGGACGCTGCCACACCACCACCGCATCCCACATAGTACTTCATAGAGGCCTGCGGTCTCGAAGCGGATCTGGCGGTCGGTAGAACGTCAAGCCCGATCACCATTAGCATGAGTAAGACAAGGTGCCGATGTGGCGTGAGGTGTATTCGGATAAACCGCGACATGGTGTAACGTCCGTGAAAGCACTCCTACCGTTAGCGTCTCTCTCTCTCTCTCCCTCTCTCTCTCTACCCCGGGGGCGCTTCCGCCCTGGCCCCGGCAGAGGTGGCCGGGGACGGGCGGATGACAGCACGCGCGGTGCGGCGGTGCACGGCTGCGCTGCATCACGCCCCCGCGCCGCGGCGGTGCAGTGACGTGATGGCCTCGGACGGCCAGCGTTCCAGACCAGCCGGCCGATTTGATCAGCGCCGTCCGATCTCGCTCGTAACTCAGCTCTACGCGAAGCAAGCGGAACGCCAAGCCAGGCATATCACACGCACTGACTCAACAGAACGCGAGAGTCTAGGACGCCCACGCAATGCCACACTGTTCATACTCAAGCGGCGTGAGCGACTCGGTCCCGGCGTTTGCCTCCGTTTTTGCGACAATGTTCCAACAGTGGAGCGATGTCATTTGGTCAAGTCCGGGCCATCAGCTACAGTGAAGCCATACTATCAGGTCAAGTCCGGGCCATCAGCTACAGTGAAGCCATACTATCAGGTCAAGTCCGGGCCATCAGCTAGACGTGTTTTCGTTGCCAGGCAAATGTATGCAAGAGAACGACAGGCACAGTTGAGACCACCAGCCAGGCTTTGATTGACAACGAGCTGACCCTGAGCACTAGGCCTTGGTCGAGCCCAGTACCACACGTAGCCTAGCTACGGCCGGGGGGGGGGGGGGGGGGGAGTGACGCTCGACGGTCCGCCCGCGGCGCCCCCGTTACACGTTGCTCTCGTAGATGACGATCTGGAGCACGGGCGGTTGCGGGGCAAGCGCATCCAGCTCGGCGTCGTCCCAGGCGAAGCCGTTTTTCATCTTGGCGTTCGCCATCGTCTTGCGCAGCTCCTTGATCTCGCGCAGCAGGTCGACGTCCATGGTGACGCCGTGGCCGTGCTCGCCCAGCTTTTTCAGGTGTTCCGTCAGTGGTCCGGACAGACTCTGACGGCGCCACACGTTTCGTCAGACGAGTTGGACGCACCTTGGCGGCCAAATAGCGAGCTATTCACACTGTTGTCGCACAACGTCCTCAGAAGGTGGGAGCTAAGACGTCACGGCAGATAGCAAGTGGTACCAAACGAAGATGGGCTCTGACGTCGGGTGACGGCCAATTACCAGCCACCACTTTTGCTCAGGGTGTAGTGCGTGAGACATTCTGGCCAATGTGGGACCGCATCGTGAGCTCGTGTCTCGACCCGCGCTATGTGGTTCATCTGTGTCGGTCAGATGGCAACTGGCCAAAACACCCAGTCTGGAACAGGATTGGCCGTGTCGCGACGTTGCTGGGCTCGCTCAAACCTATCGGCGAGAACGTCCCGATTAACCGAAGCTACTATACTGATATGGCGGAATCACAACTTTTCCAGCCGGGCCTGCGTCTGAAGCAACCCCGTCGCAGTCATCTCGGTATAACCTCCGGTCACATCAAACAAAGCAAACAAGTGTAGAGTTACCGTTCACCCAGTTTACAATGCCGCTACTACTATGATTTACACTTTTACATGTCTACAGTTGCATTCAATCCATAAACCTTGATCAAACTTCAGCCTGCGCGGTTAAGCAACATTTATGTCGCGACTGCTCCGCGTGACAGCTCCGTTGAGTTTTTAATGCTTTGTCATGTATTCACTACCCATATTTTAAAACAAATTGTCTTCATTCATGCCAGCCTCGTTATATCTGCTGCCATGCTTCGTTTCTCAGCGCAGGCAGAACAATTTTGCCAAAGTTTGTATATTTGTTCTGATAAGCACTAAAATGAATGGCAGCTTTCGGTAAGGGATCCACCTCGAATGGCAATCAAAGGCAATCAGGCATTTGTGAATGGGTTCATTGAAGCCATTGTAAGGTCTGAAGAAATCATTTTTAATGCCTTCGAACGCCATCACATTGAAGTCATTGAATGATGTGGTGGACTGGTTTGGCGCTGGAACGGCCTAACGTCATTTGGACACTAAATCTGGAGCGAGATGAGAATGGTGCGCCTATTTCGCCTGCTAAGTGCCCGTTTGAAACAAATGTTCTCCAAGCCCCGGGCATCCCATTGTTCCCATGTCGATGGCCACTCTTCCACTCTGGTCTCCTTCTGTGTACCTCCACGCACTGAAACACCCATGGCGTCTGCAAGCCAGGTGCTCGGCGGGCAGTAATGCTTTGGTGAGCCAGGGGCTCGGCGGGCAGTTACACTGTGGTGAGCCAGGGCTCGACGGGCAGTGACGCCATGGTGAGCCAGGGACTCGGCGGGCAGTGACACCGCGGTGAGCCAGGGACTCGGCGGGCAGTGACACTGTGGTGAGCCATGGCTCGGCGGGCGGTGACGCCGTGGTGAGCCAGGTGCTCAGCGGGCAGTGACACTATGGTGAGTCAGGTGCTCGGCGGGCAGTGACACTATGGTGAGTCAGGTGCTCGGCGGGCAGTGACACTATGGTGAGTCAGGTGCTCGGCGGGCAGTGACACTATGGTGAGTCAGGTGCTCGGCGGGTAGTGACACTATGGTGAGTCAGGTTCTCGGCGGGTAGTGACACTATGGTGAGCCAGGGCTCGGCGGGCAGTGACGCCGTGGTGAGCCAGGTGCTCAGCGGGCAGTGACACTATGGTGAGTCAGGTGCTCGGCGGGCAGTGAAACTGTGGTGAGCCAGGTGCTCGGCGGGCAGTGACACTATGGTGAGTCAGGTTCTCGGCGGGTAGTGACACTATGGTGAGTCAGGTGCTCGGCGGGTAGTGACACTGGTGAGCCAGGGCTCGGCGGGCAATGATGCCGTGGTGAGCCAGGTGCTCGGCGGGCAGTGACACTGTGGTGAGCCAGGGCTCGACGGGCAGTGACGCCGTGGTGCGCGGCCGTTCCCGGCCCGGCCGCTCGCTGCCGGAAGCCAGCCGACACGTGCGCAGTGACCTCTGGACGGTGTGGAGCCACCTCTGGACAGTGTGGAGGCACCTCTGGACGGTGGCCCCCTCCCGGCGAATGGCAGTGAGGCAAAAGGCGTTGACACAGAGAAGACGCTTATGTCCTGTGCTAAACGCGACCGAAACCAAGAAAAGTCCCATGTAGTATATGCGCGTCCACATGAAACCAAGAGCGACTTGACGGTAAAGAATAGTATCTTTCTCTACTCCAGAAAGTTGCAACTCCCTAACTCATGCTCCCTCGCAATAAGGTGATCAGACGTGTGAAATCGCACACCGCCAAATGTCTTATATCCAAGGAACCCCCCGGCATTTTCGTTCTGCGAGTGAAATCGCACACCGCCAAATGTCTTATATCCAAGGAACCCCCCGGCATTTTCGTTCTGCGAGTGAAATCGCACACCGCCAAATGTCTTATATCCAAGGAACCCCCCGGCATTTTCGTTCTGCAGCCCTAATCCAAGTGGGGGGCAAATGGTGAATGCTGCTCACCACTCCTCGCCAGCCCGGCCGCGGTCCGGTGCCGCGATGGAAACAGCTCTCCAACAGGTACGGCTTGTATGCAAAGTAACACATATAACACAATATTAACAAGACTTTTAGACCCAGAGCTGAAAGGTGTGAAGGCCAGGCTCTGACTTCATTTGATTCAATCCTCGGACTCAGAACAAGATTCGAGCTGCCATTGCTCGGCCTCAGGCTGACCCAGTGCTCAAAAGTCTGCCTCTGGACTGGGTACTTTACTTAGATACAGAGAATCACACAGCAACGTCATGATTTAAGCCCAGATCCAACGTACTTTCGACACATAACTGGAGCTGACACAAGGTGTCTAAACGCCAAAACATGCTACCAGATACCGAACACTTCAAGTCATGAGCTATCCTGTTAAACTGCCATGCGCTCATGAGCCTGCAAGTTTAAATGCTTGAACACGTATTTCCTTGTGCATCTAAGTATGCTCCATTGATGCAAATTCGCCGTGGTGGGGTTACACACGCCACGTGTTTGAAATGGCTGGTGAGGTCGGGGCCATGTGCCCGCCTGGACCTTTAGGGGGGGGGGGGGGGGGCAGGCCCGTGTTAAAGACGGATAAACCTGGCCAGTCGGTCAGTTAAGTGGTCAATTACGCAGTTCCTTCCCCGGTATATCCCTATTGTGCTATTTTTTACTTGCTTAATGGAGCAGGATCAATAAATTATTGGGACACAAAGCGTGCCGGGGCCAGGTGGACTAATTGCAGCGGCGACCCGCGGCCGTGGCGCGCCCGCACGTCGCGCGGATCAAGCTGCATTATCCAGCTGGGGTGCGTGCCCGCCCTGATTGCCCAGGGCTGGCCGAATATCCATGGGGACAGGTGTCGGACGCCGCCCACTCGCTACCAGCTGTTGCTCTTTCTCCACTTATTTTTGGCCGGGTGTCAATTACGCATTGGGGACCAGCGGCGAGCCTCCTCGTTCCCCGGGGTCCAAACGGCTCACGACCCGAGCGGCGTGGTTGGCGGTAACTGAGCAGCCGCTTGCTCACGTGTGACAGCCATGGCACGTGAGGCCTTGTTATGTCTGCCGTGTCGCAGCTGAGCTATCCGTATACCTTCCTCGGCATCGTCCGATGGCCTCACTCAAACGTGTCCAAACATGTCCGTAGCCGCAAAATCTATTAAGAGTTTGGAGTTGCCAGACAAATACATGAGCGAAGGCCGGGTCGCCACGCTGTGTCCCATGCCATGGTGCAAGACTATCGACGGCGTTCGGCAAAGAAGGCAGAGTGATCTGTGTTGCTTCGGATGGCGACGAGTGGACTACAGTGAATCCTGCGCCATTACACGCAACCACCATAGCACTGCTAGAAAGTAGAAGGTACGACCAAAAGTAAGCCTTGGTTTCCTGGAATAAAATGCAAGCAGCCATTGCGTGCAATAAGGAAGAAGCAAACATAGACCAGCAAACTGTCACCCAGCTATCGGGGCACAGAGTACAGACACATCTGGCTCCTGGTTCCAGACTGGGTCCGAAACACAGCGAACGGCACCTCAACTTGATCATGGCAAGGCACACCGAATAATCGGCCGGGACTCGTCTGGCTTTATAATACCGACACCAAGTGGCGGGACCGTGAATGCTTCGGTGCCTTTAGAGCCGGCCACTGTGGGGCGTGCCGATCAATCCCCACGCAGCAGAGCCCTATGTTGTCGCAAGGCCGCGCTGCCGGCTGTACCGTGCTGCGGCGCTGGGGCTGGCCGTTTTTAGCTCGCGGCCTCGTCGACGACAGGCGAGCCGCGCGTGTCTCTCGCGCGACAAACGGCTATTACTTCTTCTGCCACGGACATCACATCGCTCACAACCTCCGAAGAGTCGTAAGAATGCCTATTTAATGTCGTGTGCCGCACACGCTTCGAATTCCTGTCACCACTTTGATAAGCCCGCGTGTTTAAAACGGCGCGAGCCAAAGGGTTATGTGAACACGAGAAGTGCCATCGCGAAACCTTTATTGAAAATTCCTCTGGCCTGATATATGCATAGAGCATGCAAACGAAAGCGGGATTCAAACGTCGCCGAGGGGAAACCGTGAAAGCGACAGGAAGAAATCGGCAGAACAGTGCCACACAGCGCAATGGCCAACAGGACCTCTGTTTGGAAGATCTGGAACGGTGGCGAAACACCTCCCTTGTAAGCGTGCCCAGCTTCCCCGTGGGTAGCCCGGGTGCGACCGCGGCCTGCCCCCGTGACCTCTGGGAGCTAACATGACTGCCGTAGTGGCCAGCGCTCCATGAAGAGACACACAGCAACGTGCACCACGTAACATCCAAGGGAAAAGATAAAGAAGTAGAGGTAGGGGGTCTGAGGCGTCGCCAGAGAAGCAGCCGAGCCCGGGCCGCCCCAGGGTGGAGGCCGGGGTTCACCTGGAGCCGGGCGGTCAGCATCTTCATCTGCTGCCAGGACTGGGCGTACTGACGACGCACGATCTCGATGATGGTGGTGGTGAGCGCCAGCCCCACCAGTATGTACACCGTGCACACCAGCATGTACTCGGCGTTGGCTGCCGGCCGCAAGGGTCAGGTTAACACGCGCTCGGATGGGGTCAAATTGTCCCCCCCCCCCCCCCGAAGGGTTTTCCAGAATGGCTTTCGAACGGCGTTGCGCAGCCGCGCCATGTTTTGCATAGATGTAGAAAATTGAATAGCGGATTGCTTGGCATGACAGATTTATATGTACCTAATACGGTCGCGAACCTATAGCAGGTCAAAGTCAGGTCATGGTTTCTGCGAGGTCAATTTCTAGGGAATCGTTCAATCTGATGCAACAACGGAGTGTTGGACGAAGCCATATATCTCTGAGGTCCTTTCTTAGGGCAACACAAATATTGGATGAGCAAATTACGTTGACCTAAGTTCAGGTGTAAAAGTCAGTCCAAGGCCAAAACTAGCCTGTTTTATTACTCTAGGGCTTGCTGTATGGTATAGTTTCTGGCGCTCATTTCGAGTTTATTAATAGCAGGAACCGCATCATATATCTTCCATGGGCTTCTTAGAGGTCAGAATAGGTCATTGATCTGAAATGACCCAGGTCAACATTTTTTTTAGAAACATACTGCTTAACGTAATCTTTGTCGCTTATTCAAATGCAAAACTAGTGCAGTGTTGTGTGATTTCGGTCACCATGACCTTCAAAAGGTTAAAAAAGGTCACTGACCTTAACTGAGCTTGTGGCCTTTTGGTTTGAAACAGTTATCTGGGTTCTGGGGGCACTTTGGAGACCAACCTGGAAGTTTACCTTATTTGACCCTATTTGATCAAAAGTTCATGACCTATGAATCCCACAGTTTGACCTAAGTGAGTTCATGTACAGGTTAACATACCCTGTAAGTTTGATGTATCTAGCTCTCTTAGTTTCCGAGATCTCAGGGGTTCAAATTGACCCCCACCCGAGCGACGGTGTCTAGCCGGTCGCCTAGACGCGTGTTAAGTTACTGCCACATGTGGAGATGGGACCAGGTCGGGTCACATATAATATACGGAAACCAGTTCAGGTGAGGTCACACCTGAGATGTCACGATCAAATCCGTTAAAGGCCAGTCATGACATTCGGAATCAGGTCAGGTCATGCCACTCCTGGCACACTAGGATCGGGTCAGATGAAGTCATGTCAAGCAGGTCAGGCTGTGGCATCATGCGATTCAAGTAATGTGGCCGAAGACACAGGCGATGTGCCGATTTTAGGGTGTGGTTCGTTGACCCAGTGCCGGAAGCCCGTCAGAGCGAGCCCTTTTTCAGAGCGGGGAGGAGGGGGGGGGGGGGGGGTTATCGACGGAACGGCGGCGCGCCCCGGCCGGCAGACTCGAGGGCGCCACCGGCCGGGCGACGGCCACAAGAGCGCCGCCGGCCGGGCAACGACCACACTGCAACGACATCGACTAGCATTAGTCGCATTACGGTGTCTTGCTATGCATAAACCGTGAACATATATGTAAAAAGCTTCATGTGTTGGCACTTGGTTTAGAGGCAACTAGCTACACAATTCATTATCACTCTGTTAAAAATGATTTCAGCAAATTACGACATTTTATAACATGGATCTAGATCCTGCACTGAACGATGGTTTAAGGAAGTGTTTGATGCAGACAACATAAGGAACTGCAGTGAACGCTTCGCAAAGTTAATATTCTAAATGACTGTTTGAATGCAACTAGATCCAGAACTGCGATGTATTTGTTATTACCGATAAGTCCCGTAATTATGCCTTGAGCTGCATATTCCAAAAGGCGCGAGTCTTTTTTACCACACCCCTCAGGCTGCCCACCGGGAACGAAGTCGCCGAAGCCGATGGTGGTCATGGTGATGAAGCAGAAGTAGAACGACTCGAGGAAGGTCCATTCCTCCCAAAGCAGGAAGACGCCGCCGCCAATGGCGATATACAGAACGAGGAAGGCGACGGAGACCAGCACTGTGAGGGCGCGCTCCTGCCGCTCCGACATCTGCCGCTGGGAGGAGGCGCCGCCGTCGCCGCTGCACCAGCGCTGCTTCAGCCTCTCGTACAGCCTCGACACGGAGGTGGCGAACAACGCGCCCAGGTCGGCGATCACCGTCACCGTCAGCGGGATCCCGATCATGGCGAACAGCATGCAGAACAGCCGACCGGCCACCGTACGCGGCGCCATGTTGCCGTAGCCTGGAAGCGAGGCGCACGTGACAGGTCTTGCTCAGGCACTCCCAGGGACAGGGCGCGGCGCGGCATAACGTAACACACGTGGGACATTCTTAGCGGCGATTTTGAACGACAATGGCGTGCTATTGGACCGACATATGTCACATGGTGATAAAATCCAACGACCTTTGTTTCAACCTCCACAATCCCAGCTTATGCCAGTAAAGCTGACACAATCACCTTGCTGAAACCGGGGTCAAAAGGAGTCGACAGGAGGAGTGATGTTTGGCTTAGGGCACGATGGCGTGTCTGAGTCTAGAGCTCCTGCCACGGCGGCATGCCCACACACGGACGGCTCTCAGCCGCCAGGGCATCGATGGGCACGGCACAACACAGAGCAGCAACGGCAGCCGTGGCTACCGTCCGGCAGACGTGGCTTGTACATGACTGACATGTTTTGGCTGGGCTGCGCTGGGAGCACCAACATGGCACAGCTTGTGACTGGCTGCATGCTGAGATCAGGCTGCATTGTTGCTTTGTTTTTATTTGACTGGACAATAAGTAGCTTCTTGCAAGAATCGGGGTCAAAGCAAAATTCTTCCAACGGGGCTACACTGTAATTAAATTATGACTATTGCTTAGGAAGTAGAACCCTGGCTGGCCAAAAAAGCGTGGTTATCAGCACCCAATCACTGAGTCTGAAGGCGACGTTAGACCCGTGCGACATCGGTGTGGACCCGACAGGTCGCGCCTCATCGGGCCAGCTCAGCATACATATATGTTAGCGTGACGTCACATAATCAGACACAAGCCATCGATTTCACCCAGCATCAGTGCTGCCTTGTGCTGGGACGTGGACCACCGTCTCCAATTACGGAGAACTAAAAAACCCGGATGGGTCACGACGCTCCGTAATCATGGCGCATGAAATCCGTTCCCCAGCCATTCCGTGGATCAGAAGTTTTAATCATTGACCCGCCAAAGGCGCACATGAATGATAATGGATCACAAGGATGTTGGCGCTGGCACGCGACAAGCCCACACGGAAGCGGACAGTAAATCGAGAATAAAGGCCTAAGTTGAGGCAAGGGGGCACATGTCGGATCGTCACGCATGCCATGTGGAGCCCACGAGCGGATGATTGTAGCTGGCCGCTTCCTGTTAAAGGGGGGCCGTCCCACCTGACCACCGAGGCGGGCCGCCCCACCTGACCACCGAGAGGGGCCGCCCCACCTGACCACCAAGGGGGGCGTCCCAACTGACCACCGACAGGGGCCGCCCCACCTGACCGCCGAGCGCCGCGTCCCATTAGGGGCCGTGCGAGCCACCACCGCTCCGCTCGGCCTCTGCTGGAGTTTTGCGCTGCAGATTGGAACAGTCAGAGCGGCAGCATCTGCTGCGACCGTGTGAGCGGAACTTGGGCTGAGAACTTCAATCGAGTATTTTGGAAGGCCCGATAAATTTCAACAGCTTAAATAAATATATTTATGTCAGCGATATCTTGAAGATTCCATAAAGCAGCCTGGCCATTACTGTGGTCGGCGTGCTGGCCTCTCCAGAGCGATGCCGCTGCTCGGCTTGTGGCGACCGCTCACATTCAACTGAAACTCGACGGCAGTAGTCGACGGGGCACGCAGTGACTTGATCTTTCAATCATGATAGGGCGTGAAATAATCAGACTCCGTCTACTCTAGACATTTGGCCAACTCTCTTTCCATCGTGACAGACATCCGACAAGGATCATCGATGTTGCTCGGGCAGGCTTTAGAGCCGAATGGGTGAGTACTCACAGTCTATTTGGAGCTATTCGCTAGGAAGTACATTAGGAAGAATTATGGCTTAAACTCACATGCAGTGTTATCAACAGGTACGCCTTACTGTTACTTATATATATATATATATATATATATATATATATATATATATATATATATATATATATATATGAGCACAGTAAGCGCAAGCGTGCCCGGGCCCCGCAGGCCCAGTTCCTTTCCGAAAGCCTCTAAATGAACGGCGGACGGCGACGCATTTGGGTCTAATGCCTGTCAGAACGAGATTCATAGCCCCGATCTCGGCTTCAACAAAGGCGCATCTCTTCCAAAAATTGAAAATGACTGCATGCTAACGAACAAGCCATATCGGGATCACACTACTTCGCCGTCATCTATGCAGCAAAGTCCAAACTACGGAACCGCTCCACACATTTTCTTCAAACCAACACCAACCGAAAGCCATAATGCAGTTTCATTAGCGCTCTGAAGCTGGAGACATAAGATCAACATCTTTGCCTTAAGAACCGCATAAACTACTTTGGGGCATTGCAGCCAAAGTCAAGTTCGGAAACCACTCCACAGATCTGCCCGGAACCGATACCAGAATGTAGAGTGCGTATGATTTTATCAGCTCAGGATTTAACCGAGTAATTTGGTCAAAAGAGTATGAGACATTTTGGGAAAACACGGACTCAGATTATTGTTATGCCTTCGATGTTTTATCAATAATTATCACCTACATAGTTATCGATGTCTCGTCAATCGTGGCTCTAAGTAAACTGACAACGGATCGCTCCCAGTTAAGTCAAAAGTCTGGAGCGTCTGCGTCCGAGTCGTCTGGCCCTGGACGGCTGTGGTGATCATATCACATCAAATAAATTGAGTATTACACCAGCACACATCTCATATGATTTCTGCACACCATATAGGATTTGTACATAACCCATCAGCATCCATTTTTTGAATGCTTGTCCAAATCTGTAGCCACCTATGATGGCTCCAGGAAACTCCGTGTTACAATTCTATTCACACCCACACCCACACACACCCACACCCACCCATACACCCCCCCACACGCACATGTATTTACATACATATACATACATATATATATATATATATATATATATATATATATATATATATATATATATATATATATATATGAAGCATTGAGCCAAAAGGAAATTATTTGCTATCATAATTGCAATATGTTTGATGACCTCAAAATATCACCTACGAATTATCCAACGATACTTAGAAGCTAAAACAAAGGTTCGGATGATAAGACAGTAGTCATGGCCGTATTCCTCAGAGAAAAAATCAGGAGAATGGAAATATAGGTGCGTCGATATTTCAGCAAAATCACTTTATCGAAACGAATAGCAGAAGGGAATTCGAAATTGCCTGCCAATGGTCCTACTCAATTTTTTAGTTTTTTTTTTAACAGCGAGCCGCAGTTTTTACTGGGTCACCAGCATTCAGGGGAATGAACGAGGAGCAGTTACGAGCCATTGCTACGATACGGCGCGTATCTAACTAAGAACTATAATGCGCGAAAATACGTGTACATGCAAACGAATTCAAGTGAACAGGCATCACGCCTCACGCTGCATTCAAATGTGCCAGCGAGTTGAAGCAAACAGGCGTCACACATCACGCATCATTAACATGCGCCCGGGTGGCCGGTTGGATACCCTTTGCTCAGGTGGAGGGGGTCAATTTCACCCTTCCCTGAGATCTCAGAACTAAGAGAGCTAGAGACCCCAAATTTACAGGGTGTGGTGACCTGTATGTGAACTCATTTAGGTTAAAGTTCGAGATTCCTAGGTCATGACCTTTGGGTCAGAAAAGGTCAAACAAGGTCGAATTCTAAATGGGCTCCGAAGGGCCCATGGAGCCTAGGCAACTGTTGTAAGCAAAATATCGCATGCTCAGCTAAGGTTAGTGACCTTGTTTGACCTTTTAAAAACATGGCGACCAAAATTATGTGAGACTGCTTTGAGTTTTGCATTTGGATAAGCGACAAAGATTACGCTAGGCAGTATGTTCCTAAAAAATGCTGACATGGGTCATTCTAGGTCAGTGACCTATTTTGACCTATAAGAAGTCCATGTAAGGTGTATTATGTGGTTCCCGCTGTCAATTTATTCCAAATGCGTACCAAAAACCAGGCCATACAGCAAGCATGAGAGCAATAAAGCAGGTTGTTTTTGACCTTGGTATGACCTTCATACCTGACCCTAGGTCAATGCTATTCAATTGTTGTTGTGCCTAAGAAAGTATCTTAGAGATGTATGGCTTCGTCTAACACTCTGTTGTTTGATTGAATTGAACGATTCCCTAGAAATTGCCTTCGCTGAAACCATGGCCTGACTTTGACCTTCTATAGGTCAGCGACCTTGCAAGGTACACCCAATTTTTTGAAAATCAAGCGATGTATTATTAAATTGTCTACAGTTAGGCAAAATTTGACGAGGCTGCCCCGCGCGGTTCGGAAACTATCCTGGGAAAACCCGCGGGGAGGGTTAATTTGATCCCCACCCGAGCGCGTTAACACAAGTAAACGATTTCGATTAAACAGGCGTCGCGCATCACGCGTTGGGCATCACTTACACATGCGAACGATATTATGCTGGCACACATCGCACATCAAGGCACGTATCACTTTCGCGCAATCGGCCATGATGAGCCCTGCACGGTAAGGTTCGGTCGCCGACTTTTTATGGGAACAGATTCACTTATTTTCCTGTCTGGATGGTCCTGTGCTCTGTAGATGACTTTGAGCTCTAAAAGAGACATAGGATGCATACCTACCTGGATCTCAGCCCGAACGTGTTTTTCCAAAAGTGTTTTGTTTTGTGTTGTGTTTTGTTTTGTCTTAAGCATCTCACGGGTGTTCATTATATCTCAAACGAATGTTGCGCGAGGCGCATTTATTTTATGGCACGCCACAATAGCGCAAGGCATACAAGAAACTGTGTTGTAAGAATTTGTTCTCTGTATGTTTGACATGCATACATGCATTGCGATCGCTTCTAAGAAGCCCATTTGTAAGTGCAGGCCCGTTCGGACGCTGCAGCTGTCGTGCTGGAGCCGCCGCTGTGTAACACGAGTCGTGGTCGGCCGGCGGCCAGTTGGCGTCCCAACCAGACAGTGTGTGTTTATGCCCCGGCCGGCCGGTGTTTATCGGCACGGGCGGAAGCGGCGCACCTGCCGTATCACCGACCGGCGCCGGCCAACTGCCGTGTCACTTGCCAACTGCCGTGTCACCGGCCGGCGCCGGCCGGCTACCGCCCGGCCCCGCCGGCCAAGGATGGACTGTGCCGCAGTGTCCGAAGGCGGGACCAGTGACCCAGCCGCCCGAGTCACTGAGCACCAAACGGCTAGCACTAAAAGCGGGTATGGTGCGGCCCCTCCACGCCGGAATTAGCATATTCTAAGCCAAGAACATGTGCTGAGCAATTAACAGCCAACAGTTTTGTGACCAGGCTACTGGAACGAGAAACAGGAGGTTTTCGGTGAGGTCAAAGCTGCTGGCATGCAGTTTCGGTGCAGTGTGGAATATCCGTTTATTATAGATCAGTTATGCTTACTTTTGCAGTGGTGCAGACGCATGATCGGGAACACAAAGCCCTTAATCTATGCTTTTCGGTGTCGGGAAACGTTTACTGTCCCGGCCGTTACTCAGCACGCACTGTAAGGTGCATGTGGAGGATGATGCTCTAACCGCAGGCATCAGACGTAAGCAGGGGTGTTGTTACCACCGCTGAGGCTACAGGGCTGGACCTGAGAAGCAGTCAATGCCCGGGACAGGGCTGGACCTGAGAAGCGGTCAATGCCCGGGACAGGGCTGGACCTGAGAAGCAGTCAATGCCCGGGACAGGGCTGGACCTGAGAAGCAGTCAATGCCCGGGACAGGGCTGGACCTGAGAAGCAGTCAATGCCCGGGACAGGGCCGGACCTGAGAAGCAGTCAAGGCGTTACAAATGGCACTTAAGGTGTCCGTGGTCCTCGGGAGTCAGTGTACTAAGCAGCTCAACATAGCAGTGCCGACCAAAAAAGGCGCATTCCCAACCTTTTTACGAATCCAAGAAGAGACCGACAACGCTATCTTTTACCTAGGTTGACTGTCTGTCTTAATCTGTTTATAGATGCGAATTGCCATCGCCATTCTCCATAAAGGCGTCCTCATAACCAATGACCCGTGACATTGGCAAGCCGTGGCATACATTGGCAAGCCGTGGCATACATTGGCAGGCCGCGGCATACATTGGCAGGCAGCGGCATACACAGTGCAATAACCGGCCGATCTACGGAAACAAATGTAGCAGTCCCGAGGCGGGCTGGCCGTCTTATAACAGGCGCGGCCGGCGTCACCGAGCGTCGCCCAGCGCGTGCTGCCAGCTAACACAAACTCTCCCATCTGACCGCGGCTCGCGCTCCGCCAATCAGCCGCGCGAAACCGAACGAAAACGGCACCAACAGCTGCGACACTCGACCCGGGGGCCAGGCCGAAGGTCCTGAGGCACGGCTGCCGGCTGGGGCGGGGCGGCGAGCCGCGCCTCTGCCGGTCACGTGCGGGCGGCGCACGACCCTCTGCCGCTGATCCGGGGCACTGGCGGCCAGCGCCTGCCGCAGGGGCCAGGCAGGCCTTTCTCTCGGTCAAATGCGAGCGGCGCATAGGATCGTTGTAAGGGGTCCTGTAGGGTCATGTCCCCTCTAATCTAAGAGATTGACGATAGATGCAGAGCAATTTCGCAGGCATTTGTTCCGAATTCACAGAAGTTCGGAAAACTGGCATCTGCCCACTCCCCTTGATACAAATTGTGGTAACGTGCCTGGCGGCCCACGAGCGCCCGCCGCCGCGCTGGTCCCCAGAGGCTGGCGCTACCGTCGCCAGTGACGGTCACGAGCGCCCGGCCCGGCCCCGGCCAGCAACACGGTGACAGGCTGTCACAGTTTAGCATCCAGAACAGCGGCGAGCCGGCGGTTTTTTTTTCTCGCCAGCGGCGACAAATAGGGACGAGGAGCAAGCCAAGACGAGACGGAGCAGCGGGTAGCGGCTCAGCGAACACGCGTTCAGCGGTCACATTTGTCTCGGTGACAAAGGTGCTGCCGGCCTCCGTACTAACAGTCTTGTTCATTTGGCGGGAGGACTAGACTCAAGGTGGAACCTAAGTTTCGGCTAAACAGACGGAAAAAATGGCGTTATAAAACCAGTCAGGTCCGGCGGTGGCGTTCCCAGGTGGTTCGTCTTCCCGCATCGCGCGTCGTCGACGTGGTGTGAGCCGTGATCGTAACTCAGCGCCGATCCCTTAATATGGCTACAGGGGAGAGAATGGCACAAATAGGATTGCGCCCTTCAAAGTAGTAGCCCGACCAGTCAGCTGTCTGCCATTGCACGCTGGGCCAGCCGGGCGTTCCATGGACCAATTAAACACGGCCGCTAATGAATTGAACCAAATAGCTGGCACGCCCATCTGCGCGCGCTCTAATTCGCTGCCGCCTAAACCAGCGCACGACTGCTGCCCGCTCACAGTCCGTGCCTACAGCGGACACTAGCTATATAGCATGTAGCAAAACAGTCAGGAAATTATAGTTGACTTTCAGTTAAATGATATGATGAAAATATAAAAGTAAGATATAAGTTATGCAGAAAGGTGCAAACTACGACATACGCAGTGTTGGCATTCGCACAGCGCAAAACAACTGACCCTCGGGAACCGTGCATATTTGAAGATGTCTTATCACTCAAGTGCACAACACTGACCATCATTACATGTCGGCTTACACAAACCTGGGAACGGGATAGCCCAGAGGCGCCCGAGCCCCTCCATTTTTAAAAGATTGGTATCACCATTATGGCGTTGCTTAAAAATATGGTGTCTGGATCTGTTACACCCCTGCTGGCTTGATTCCTACACTCTGGATATGCTCTAGTTGATAAGCCACACCTGGCAGACAGCACATGGAACTAGATCTATCTTCTTCTCAATATCTCATTTCATGTACAGCCTTTCTTCTTGCAGTGTTTTGGTGCGATCAAACTCAACTTACAGACCGGATTTCTTAGTTAAAGAGCAAGGTTGAGAAACTCTTCCAATGTATAAACGTACGTTAGCAGTTGGCCAAGCTCCTTTCGTGGCGTCATATTTTAACCAATACGCCGTTAGGTCACTGCGAGCAGCGTGTCCAGTAGTGCCGCTGAAGGCCGTTAGGTCATTGGGAGCAGCGTGTCCAGTATTGCCGCTGAAGGCCGTTAGGTCATTGGGAGCAGCGTGTCCAGTAGTGCCGCTGAAGGCCGTTAGGTCATTGGGAGCAGCGTGTCCAGTATTGCCGCTGAAGGCCGCTAGGTCACTGCGAGCAGCGTGTCCAGTAGTGCCGCTGAAGGCCGTTAGGTCATTGGGAGCAGCGTGTCCAGTAGTGCCGCTGAAGGCCGTTAGGTCATTGGGAGCAGCGTGTCCAGTAGTGCCGCTGAAGGCCGTTAGGTCATTGGGAGCAGCGTGTCCAGTAGTGCCGCTGAAGGCCGTTAGGTCATTGGGAGCAGCGTGTCCAGTATTGCCGCTGAAGGCCGTTAGGTCATTGGGAGCAGCGTGTCCAGTAGTGCCGCTGAAGGCCGTTAGGTCATTGGGAGCAGCGTGTCCAGTAGTGCCGCTGAAGGCCGTTAGGTCACTGCGAGCAGCGTGTCCAGTAGTGCCGCTGAAGGCCGTTAGGTCATTTGGGAGCAGGGTGTTTAGTATTGCCGCTGAAGGCCGTTAGGTCATTTGGGAGCAGGGTGTTCAGTATTGCCGCTGAAGGCCGCTAGGTCATTGAGAGCAGCGTCTCCAGTATTGCCTCTGAAGGCCGCTAGGTCACTGGGAGCAGCGTGTCCAGTATTGCCGCTGAAGGCCGTTAGGTCACTGCGAGCAGCGTGTCCAGTAGTGCCGCTGAAGGCCGTTAGGTCATTTGGGAGCAGCGTGTCCAGTAGTGCCGCTGAAGGCCGTTAGGTCATTTGGGAGCAGGGTGTTTAGTATTGCCGCTGAAGGCCGTTAGGTCATTTGGGAGCAGGGTGTTCAGTATTGCCGCTGAAGGCCGCTAGGTCATTGAGAGCAGCGTCTCCAGTATTGCCTCTGAAGGCCGCTAGGTCACTGGGAGCAGCGTGTCCAGTATTGCCGCTGAAGGCCGTTAGGTCACTGCGAGCAGCGTGTCCAGTAGTGCCGCTGAAGGCCGTTAGGTCATTTGGGAGCAGCGTGTCCAGTATTGCCGCTGAAGGCCGCTAGGTCATTGGGAGCAGCGTGTCCAGTATTGCCGCTGAAGGCCGTTAGGTCATTGGGAGCAGCGTGTCCAGTATTGCCGCTGAAGGCTGACCACAGCGCCCTGCGGCTAGTCCGTCCGGACTTCCGAACACCCTCCACGTGCTGGCTACCAGGCATCACTCTGGTGGTGGCAGGCATGCCTGATGTGAGCTAGTGCTATCTGCAGCCAAGATTAGCTTTTTAGACGTGAATTTAAACAAAACTAGTTGCTCATCTTATGTCCTAGGTTACCGATATGCATTTAACATTGTCACTTATAGACAGAGAAATGGAATTTCACCCGTATCCATGACGTAAGGTCTTATGATGGCCTCTAAAGAAGTCGCTTAAAGCGTTGCGTGCGGTGATGGCATTTAAAGTAACATTTTGATTGCTGGCCGATGACGTCCGACCCCCACCACTGGCCGAAGACAACTGACCGCTTCCACTGACCGATGACAACTGACCCACACCACTGAGAGATGACGACTGACCCCACCACTGACAGATAGCGACTGACCCCCACCACTGACAGATGACGACTGACCCCCACCACTGACCGATGACGACTGACCCCCACCACTGACCGATGACCGCTGACCCCCACCACTGACAAATGACGGCTGGCCCCCACCACTGACAGATGACGACTGACCCCCACCACTGACCGATGACGACTGACCTCCACCACTGACCGATGACAGCTGACCCCCACCACTGGCAAATGACGGCTGGCCCCCACCACTGACAGATGACGACTGACCCCCACCACTGACAGATGACAACTGACCTTCACCACTGACCGATGACTGCTGACCCCCATCACTGACAGATGACGACTGACCCCCACCACTGACAGATGATAACTGACCTCCACCACTGACAGATGACGACCGACCCCCACCACTGACCAATGGTGGTGAGCACGGTGGACGTGAAGAACAGGGAATGTATGTAGTTCCACTTGTACTTGTAGCTGGTCTGACCGGGTGTAAGATCGACACCAGACCTGACGGCCTCCAGCAGGACCGCCTCGTACTTCTCCAATAGGGAGCTGTGGGCGCGGTCGCGGTCGGTCAGTTCCCGCAAAGACCCACCAGTCTGGCACCGGTGCACCGCGGAGAAGGGGTCACACACACACACACACACACGCACACACACACACACACACACACACACACACACACACACACACACACACACACACACACACACACACACACACACACGATGTGTTCAGATCCTGCGATCGCCAAAATCTGGGTCCCTTCAATCAACTACACAGTCTCATGGCCGCACCTATTCTGGTGCACGTGACAACATTAGGGCCAAAGATGCCAAGCATACTAAACATAATCAGTTCACACTTCTTTTTCTATTTTCTGGCCGGCCCATGACAACACAGAGGTTGAAGCGTTAAAGCAGTGTTCATGTGTTTCCGCACTGTTTTCTATCGGCGAGAAGACGCCGGCGTGAGCTTTTCTAAGATATGCGACATTCCATCCCAAATGAGAGCGTCGGCGTCTACAGCCAGCATAGAAGGTGCATACAATCACAGTAGATTACCCAGAGGACGCGACGGGACCAGGTCAGATAGCCTCAGCTCCCATCAGGGATATCTGTCTGCCCGCACCCATGCTGCCTTATGTCGCGGTGAGGGCTGGAGCCGAGGTATGCATGCACGTGTGATAGCACGTACATACGTGCCGCCTCCGCTACCGTGGCGGCGTGAGGAGCTCACGCAGACGGTGGTCAGATCCGACTGCGGCCAGTGGTCAGATCCAACTGCCACTGATAATCAGATCCAACTGCCGATGGTGGTCAGATCCGGCTGCAGTCAGTGGTCAGATCTGACTATGGCAGGCGGTTAGATCCAAATGGCAATGGTGGCCAGATCCGGCCATCACTGGTTGTCAGATCCAACTGTCACTGATTGCCAGATCCAACTGCCGCTGGTGGTCAGATCCAACTGCCGCAGGCGGTCAAATCCAACTGCGGCCGACGGTCAGATCCAACTGTCACTGATGGTCAGATCCGACTGCGGCCGGTGGTCAGATCCGACCGCCGCTGGTGACCACACCCAGACGCCGGCGAGCAGCACTGAGCACTGGCCGGCCGCAACGAAATGATGGGCCGGGCACACTCCGTGGAGCCAGCCGACGGGCCGGCAGCCCTAAAACGGCGGCCGGCAATGCCAGATGAAGATTTTGGAACCACCCGCGCGATGGCAACGACACCGTGAACACAATCGCCCCTGCCTATGTCATAGGCCTGAGACGAGCCGTAACATGCAGCCGGCGGCCGTCTACCGAAGATTGCCTGCCAGTTTGTGCGCCGCCCGGGCCCAATAAAGGTGGTGCGGCGGCGACGGCCGGCTGGGCAGCCGGCCGTCGCCGCCGCCGCGGCCGTCGCGGGCTGACGACCAAAGGACGCGATCGGGGCCGGGGCGCGGTCGGTGGCGGCGTCACAGCGCGACCGGCGGCGGTGCGCGGCCGTAACCGGCGACGGGACGCACGCGACGCACGGCCGCCGGCTCTGCAGCCCGGCCGGCCACGCCCTGACCGTCAGCTGGGGGCCGGCGGGCGTGTCCGAGGCGCACAGGCTGGGGTGCGTCCGCTGAGGAGGCGGCTGCCCACCCGAGACTGTCATCACATCATCTCCAGCGACACGGCGCGGACCCCTCACTCGCCGGCGGCCGCATCACTGACAGGCCCTGACGTATAGCAAGCAAAAACAATGAAACGCACTTTTTGGTGAAGTAGACACAACTGTTAACCAACTGCACAAAGAAGCTTGGGCTCTTCCGCCAATTTGGAAAACATGCTTCTAAAACAAAAAAAAAAAACAACAACAAAAAACTGTTATAAAAGTGTGAACGTTTCAGGAAAAATGCTCAAAAGAAGAGAGATTGGCAGAATCCGCCAATTTTAAGCAAACTGTTGATTAAGTCTGAAGCCATTCTAACGCATCGTTTCTTGTTGACAAAAGCGCATCAATGTGTTAGTCCGCCATGCTTCAAATGCTAGTGGCGCATGCTAATCGCACGGATAATCTAGATGATCAAGAGAACATACGGAAGTCAAGCAAGGATTGATGCATGTTCATTCCTGTCGAATATCACGGCGGCTGTCATCAGCGCGGCTTCAACCAATACGGTCTCACAGCTGGGGACTAAAGGGAACTGAAGGCTGGGGGCAAAAGACCTGAAGCCATAGCGGCATACGTCTGCGCCTAGTGTGAATGAGGTTTCCTAGTAGGTGAAACAAGCCTTGATGTGAGGGTGGATACCATCGATCCAAGACAGCTCACCTCACACTGTATTATGAATAAAACGTTGGCTGATGATCAACGTGGAATGTGAGGCACAGTAGTTGCTGCATAATACATTGCTTTAGTTGCATATTGGGGGTTTGAGACTATCTGAACAGCGAGGGCCGCAAATGGCGAATGGAATGGCGAGGGCCGCAAACAGCTTCGGCACAGCCGGGAACAGTTCCGGGAGGAAGCCCGTATGAATGAACGGACCAAATGAAACGTGTTACAGTCACTGTGTTACACAGTTATGACAGGGACAGCTAATTTGGGTGAGGACGCATGAAATTCTTGGCGCGGGATACATTTGAGAGGGCAGATATCTGATATTGAACGAATGATATGACACTGACATACCACCACACTTCATGAGGGGTACATAGGTCAACTAGGTTGAGATTATAATGCGCACCATGTCGTGTTCAGACGACTGTAAACTAAAAAGTGGAAACCAGTATTCTGCCTGTGCACCAGTGCACGGAAACGAGCTGAACGTCCGTGAAACCTTGCATAGTTTAATTGCAAGACCTGCGAGGTCCTCCCCGCCATCGCAATAATCATGTAACCCAGCAGCGTACCATCCTGTCTGTAGCAAACCTTCGCAGAGAATGATTCGTGCCGAAGTGCTTTACGGGTTGAGTGAGGGTTATCCCACTTTGTGTAACAGCTTGACATGCCAGTGGAAGCCAGCGGGGTGCTACACCGTGTCCCGGCAAGCCCGGCGGCCACCTCAGGTGCTGCCAAGTGTTCGGAGGAAGAAGCGTGCTTATACACTCATTTGATTAAGCTCCAATGGTTGACTTCGAAAACAATGGGTAAAAAACCGTTGCTAGGCGACATGTCAATCGCCGAGCTGTGCGCACTTCTTCGCGTCGCACTATACGTCTGTCGCCTTTTAGTCGCCTACTTTTCCAAAATACTCGTTCTCGTATAAAATGACACAAATTTTTGCCGGAGTGGCTTGTTCTACCAGAAAAGTGCATTCTTGACAGGCGCTAATGTTCAGACTTAAACTTGTCAGAAATATTGTTGCGAAAGGAACGAACGACCGGGTCGTATTACCGTCCCATAACACTGAACTGCTAGGGATCGCCAACTTCTGGGGATTCATGCAGTGTACGCTTGCAGCCTCCTAGTATCCTTAACTACAAACATAATAATGCCATTGGAGCATGATACCATTGGCAATGGTCACAAATTTTATGACGATAAGTATGAACTTTGCCACGGAATTTCCAAGTTTATCTGTGGGGACTGTTCTTCAGCATGCAGCGTAAGGATAAATGCAAAATGTCACAGAAACAACGACTTTCGAAATACCCAAACTATTTAAGGATGGCAACCAGTAAGGCAGAGTCGACTTCCGAGCATGGGCGGCTCAGCAAGAGCCCTCAGGCTGCTGATGGCTGCAGCAGTTTTACGCCATACTAACGAGGGCCAATCTTGAAATAACGGCTCCCAGGGGGCGTAAATTCTTCGGTATCGTCAAATGGGTGAGATAACAAAGTCATATTTCGCCTCCCCTGACAACCCCACCACACAAATTCATCGTCAGAGGACGCTACTAGAAACAATATCGCGACACGGGTAATGGCATAGACTAACCGATCAACCTCAAAGGCGTGACATTAGCGAACCAAGGCCACGCTTCCACTGGTGCATTAGAGAGCCCAGCCACCAACTCAAGCATGCCGAAATCAAAATAAATGACAAACCCCGCCAAATCAATAGGCACCACGTAATAACTTAGTTCATGTGACGTGCCTCTCTTGTATCCGAGGCTGTCGGTTCATAAATCAGCCGGGAATGGGGTCGGCCTGTGCGTGATCCCAGCTGTACGGCGGCACCGGCGCCGCGCCGCTGGGTCCGGCCGGTCGTCCCGGCCGACTCCAGTCCAGCACTGGCCGTGGTCCACATCGCGGCCGCCGCGGCCTCACTGTGGACCACACGGCCGAGGTGCCGTGCGCTCGTGACCAGCCGGCGCAGGGGGCCGCCCGGCGGCCGTAACGCCCAACCAACCGGTCGGAACGAACCCAGCGCGAGGACGTAAACCAGCCGGCGGATGACAGCCAGCGACGCGGACCGCGCATCACGCGCCCGGCCAGTGGGCGGACGGGGCGCGGCTCTGCACCGGGGCCGGCCTGACGGAGGACTCCCGCGGCCGGCGGGCACGGCTCTGCACCGGGCCGGCCTGACAGAGGACCCCCATCCGGTGGGGCAACAGCTAAAGTCACAGATACTGAGAGGGGTGGGCCATTTTTGTGTGTAATAGTACGTAGGAAATTCTAAAAGAAATCTTTCAAACGTGCGCAATTTTGCATTGTTCATATCTCTCCAAAAAATGTCTCTGTCTCCTACGTTTCGAGTTTAAGATACTTTCCATGTTATTAACATCTCATTGCTTTCCAAACACCATCACTCAGCCAGGCTAAAGCTACGTCTCCTCGCCTGTCACCGCTGACCACATCGGGCCTCCCGCTCGGCGTCACCGGAGCATATCCTGCCCCCTCGGCATCACCGGAGCACGTCCTGCCCCCTCGGCGTCACCGGAGCACATCCTGCTCCCTCCGCATCACCGGAGCATGTCCTGCCCCCTCGGCGTCACCGAAGCACGTCCTGCACCCTCGGCGTCACCGGAGCACATCCTGCCCCTCCGCGTCACCGGAGCACGTCCTGCCCCCTCGGCGTCACCGGAGCACGTCCTGCCCCTCGGCGTCACCGGAGCACGTCCTGCCGGGGATCGACCCCCGTAAAGGCGGCTTTCACCCGCCGCCGGCACTGACCTCACGTTGGCGCTGATGCGGGCCACGTCCGAACTGTTGACGATGGTGCCCACCAGCTGGCGCCGGCTGTCCATCACCCGACCGTACACCTCCTCCACGTCCGCTCGCTCGCGTGGTAGTTCAATGTCCTGGAACACCTGCCGCCATACAACGGACAGGCTTTACACAGCAGCTCAGTGTTCTGGAACACCTGCCGCCATACAGCGGACAGGCTTCACACAGCAGCTCAGTGTTCTGGAACACCTGCCGCCATACAACGGACAGGCGTCACACGTCACAGAAAAAGAGAGCGAACTGGACAGAAAATGTACAAATGCCATCGTGCTGGAAAGGCAACAATGCACCATGCCGTACATTCGGCAACTTCCAAATATAATAAATATTGCATTCGCACCCGACCAAGCGTATGCAATAAATCTGGGGTGTTAATTTACAGGCGCCACACATAGACGAAAACTATTGCATTACCATACCGCGGTGACATCCAACCCTTTGTTATGGCGACAGGTGGCTCCAGACTTCAGGAATTATCAGTTTGTTCGTGCTTCGAGGTCCATTAGCACCACGCAGCGGGCAGCAGAGCGTCAGGAGGCAGCACGCGGGAGTGCCCGCGGTAAGGTCAAGTGGGTGAGGCTGTAGGGTCACACCGAAGATGGTTCGTCCTGTCACACATATCTAACCCCATCGGCACTAAAGGTGTAGCCATGCGCCCCCGTCAGCTCTCCTGTGGCCCACCATTTGACGGCTGCCCATACTCCCTGGTGATGAGCTTCAAACATATCGCTGCCATCCATGACGCATGAAAACCCAAACCCGGGTCTTCATACGCGACGGTCGCGACGTGCTTCTACCGGCTATGCTGACCGCAAACGTGCAACTTTCAGCCCACGTCCGTAATAACTGGCATCTGCTCACACCCAAGAGCCCCATTATTGAACTTTGGCAGGAGAGCCCGCGTGGCCGGCGTGACGGCTATGTTTGCTCACGTGACCCCGCTGCAGCGTCAGCGGCACCTTTGAGAACGCTCCCTACTTCCATACGCATGAAACCTGACGCCCGTTGACATTATGACCCGGGCTCTGCGAGCCTGCGAACTGGACCTCTGTTGGCTAGGGCACCTGACCGCTGCTGACTTTCAGGCCTGACCTCCGTGGTGAGCCTGACCTTGGCGCCGCCGGCTGTATAAACCATCAGCAGCAGGATGAGCCCTAGGTGACTGCTGGCCTTCCGCAACTTGGCCTGCGCCTTCTTCCACGACGACGGCGCGTTGACGAACGTGACGCTGACGCGCGCCTGCTGCTCAGTGCTGCGCTCGCCCATGGCGGCGTCATCGTGTGCGGGGAGCCGGGGGGCGAAACCAGACGTCCCTGTCGGCGCAGGCGGTACACGGTCACCGTCACCGGCGTCATCGCGTGCAGGGGACGGGGGAGGGAGGCGACACCAGATGTCCCTGTCGGCGCAGGCGGCGCACGGTCACTGTCACCGGCGTCATCGGCGCGCCGGGCCTGCGCCAGAACCCGGACCAGCTCTGACTCGGCAGTCGCTGCAGCTCATCATCTGCTGCAGCCTCGCCGGGAACCCACGTCGCTGGGGCGCCCTCGGACCGAGGCCAGGGACGCGTTCAGTCCGTGGGCGTGCCGTGTCGATTCCGGCCCGCTCTCAAGTGGCCCTGGGTCCGACGGACTAAATGAAGTCAATGACTAATGCCGTGCAATCTTACCATGGTG
>NW_023597054.1:3830351-3834631 GCF_011947565.3 Pollicipes pollicipes
GTAGGACGTACCCCAACTGTGTCTAGAGCCGCACCTGGCTAGGTAGGACGTACCCCATCTGTGTCTAGAGCCGCACCTGGCTAGGTAGGACGTACCCCAACTGTGTCTAGAGCCGCACCTGGCTAGGTAGGACGTACCCCAACTGTGTCTAGAGCCGCACCTGGCTAGGTAGGACGTACCCAACTGTGTCTAGAGCCGCACCTGGCTAGGTAGGACGTACCCCAACTGTGTCTAGAGCCGCACCTGGCTAGGTAGGACGTACCCCAACTGTGTCTAGAGCCGCACCTGGCTAGGTAGGACGTATCCCAACTGTATCTAGAGCCGCACCTGGCTAGGTAGGACGTATCCCAACTGTGTCTAGAGCCGCACCTGGCTAGGTAGGACGTACCCCAACTGTGTCTAGAGCCGCACCTGGCTAGGTAGGACGTACCCCAACTGTGTCTAGAGCCGCACCTGGCTAGGTAGGACGTACCCCAACTGTGTCTAGAGCCGCACCTGGCTAGGTAGGACGTATCCCAACTGTGTCTAGAGCCGCACCTGGCTAGGTAGGACGTACTTCAACTGTGTCTAGAGCCGCACCTGGCTAGGTAGGACGTACCCCAACTGTGTCTAGAGCCGCACCTGGCTAGGTAGGACGTATCCCAACTGTGTCTAGAGCCGCACCTGGCTAGGTAGGACGTACCCCATCTGTGTCTAGAGCCGCACCTGGCTAGGTAGGACGTACCCCAACTGTGTCTAGAGCCGCACCTGGCTAGGTAGGACGTATCCCAACTGTATCTAGAGGGGCTGGAAGAGGCGGCCCTCATCCAGATTGTTTCCTCTAAGTCATCTGTCTAGGCTGTCGGAGAGCGGAGGCTTTGGAGCCCACGTTTGCTGGTTTTGCTGGGGCTCTGCAGAGCGGCGCACTGCATGACAACTTCATGCCACGATGCTCGATCCGTAATTCGTACGTGATCGGAGAAAGGCCAGCTGCATTAAGCCAAAAACCCGGAGGCATCGACGCACGCCGCCGCCGACTCAGATAACGCACCAATTGTCGGCTGCCGGACGAGAAGCCGTAAGACAAAGGTGGGTGGGACAGAGTCCGTCAGGCAATACTTCGCATGGATTGTCATGTTGGGGTTGGGCTATGAGCTTGCCAGATGGGGATTTGTCAGGCAACAGTTCATCTCGCGTAAGTTCTGCATAAAGTTCATCCGGAACAAAAGTTCGTACACGGCAAAAGGGTATTCGCATTCATTCATTCATTCTTCGCAGATGTTCGCATTGGTCAAATGTCCGTATAAATCAAAAGTTTGTGGCCTAAATTTTGTCCGGGGCAAAAGTTTGCGTCACGAAATTTCGTCCGTGGCACACATCAGTGTTTAGTTCCGATTTCGTGGCATCAATTCTGAGTGCATTACATAGTACTCGGAATATATTCTGACTCGGGAGTTATCGTTATATCCTTATCGTTATCGTTATGCCGGTCTCCGGCCGCCTGTTACACCTTAAAGCGACTCGTTTTTTCCGATTCGACGCCTTTCTTCTGTAATTATTCCCTGCCGATGATTCCCTTCAAACGAAATACTCTTTGGAACCGCAGCATAATCCACTTGACCTTCATCATTAGCCTATTGTTACCGCAAACCCGCAGCTTACCGTTTCTAGTATATCGTTTGATAACTTACAGCGGAGCACCAGCCTGCCTGTTACCCAAGCGGCACCAATCCCGGAGCATGCAGCACAGCTCTGGAGGGTACAGCGGAGCACCAGCCTGCCTGTTACCCAAGCGGCACCAACCCCGGAGCATGCAACACAGCTCTGGAGGGTACAGCGGAGCACCAACCTTCCTGTTACCCAAGCGGTACCAATCCCGGGGCATGCAGCACAGCTCTGGAGGGTACAGCGGAGCACCAGCCTTCATGTTACCAACTACGGCACCAATCCCGGGGCATGCAGCACAGCTCTGGAGGGTACAGCGGAGTACCAACCTTCCTGTTACCCAAACAGCACCAATCCCGGAGCATGCAGCACAGCTCTGGAGGGGAAGATCACAGGATGTGTAAGGCCGACTGGCTGGAGCCCACTTGACTTCAGAGACACGCGCGCTTCAGACATTCCTCATTCCTTTGTGACATGGCTGCGCTCGTTGGACCGGCCAGGATGCTTGGCCTAGGCAAGCTTACCACAATTTTAGCAGGTTTTAGATTTCCAAACTGTTTTGGCAGTGCTTGGTTAGGTAGATATTCGTATTCTCTGTAAAATGATATACGGAGTAGGTAGGCACCCACCAAGCCACGCACACGCCATTAAGTCATTTACCTTTCTATTGTTGTTCTCTGCCCAATTTTGTATCCACGATTCTAGATGGGCGGCATCCGATGGGGTCTCAAGAAACTCCCTGAAAATTAACGTGACGCTGGCGGTCTCCACGCATTGTCACAGGACTTCAGTTCTGGGAGGCGGATGTAATGGCACAGCGGCCAGCCCGGATGTCGACTCCATGCATGCGTCAGTGCGCGGTGTCACGCGCGGGAGCGTTAGGCGGGTGCTCGTGTACGGTCAACAACTGCCGTTGAGCCGTGCCCGTCAGGTCTGGAGATAGCCTAGAGACGGCTCTGCCCGTCAGGTCTGGAGATAGCCTAGAGACAGCTCTGCCCGTCAGGTCTGGAGATAGCCTAGAGACAGCTCTGCCCGTCAGGTCTGGAGATAGCCTAGAGACAGCTCTGAACACGCGCACCAGGGGAGATCAATTTGATCTCGAAAGCTTTTCGAAGATTACGTCCGCAAGACGCGACCACGCCCAACTTTACGTAACTGTACACAATTGAACACCGGATGTTTTGGATGATAAGAATGAGAAAAACCTTGTTCGGTGGCTAACCTAAGCCAGGTTAAATTCAGGCTGTGGCTGGTAGCGAATGTCATTTCAAGAATATCATTCAACCTGATGCAACAACAGAGTGCTAGACGAAGCAATGCATCTCGACAAAACCCTCTAAAACAATAAGGCAATGCAATTCAGGATTACGACAGATTCCACCGACCTTATCCTAGGTATAAAGGCCAGACCGAGATCAAAACCAACCCGCTTTTTCTGGAAAGCTTGCGTGAATTGGGTAGTTTCTGATGCCTACTTCGAAGTTCTTGATAACAAGGATTACAAATGAAATCACCCGCAGATCTTCTGAGGGTAAGAGTAGGTCGCTGACATAAAACGAAACATACCAATCGTTTTTTGGAAACATCGCGTCTGGCGTAGTCCTTGTCGCTACTTCAAATAAAACTTTAAAAAATCTTACAGGGGTTTGGTTATCACGGCTTCCTAAATATCAAACAAGGCCCGATACCAAAGATTAACACCAATGACGTTTTGCTTGGAACAAGTACCTGTTTTAAAGCATGTTCTTATTATCTCATAACAGGAAGAATATTGAACTTTATCTCGCTTGACCTTATTTGACCCAAATGCTATGACCTAGTAACATCAAATTTGGACAAAACTGAGCTCACATACGTGCCCCCTCCCCCCCCCCCCCCTGTGACTTTGGTGTCTCTAGCTCTTTCAGCTTTTTTTAGATTTCTGCGGGGTCAGACTGACCGCACCTAAGAGCGTGGTATGCAGCCGGCCACCCGGACGGTGCTAAAAGCCGGCCGGGGCATCGCAAGTCCTGGAGCTTTATGCCATATCATGGTAAATTGACGCAGCAGAATCTGAAACAGGTCAAGAAGCTATTTCTCTTATAAAGGCGTCCTCCGAAATTTAGAATACAAACTGTTTATACCAGCGTATTTTCAGGCATGCTCGGTGACCACGATTTCTGGACCAAGAAGATCTCATTTTGAAACGAATCCTTCAGATCAGAGGTCAGATAGACTCCACATGGATGGATGGAATGTTGGTATTGATTTTTAACGCTTGGAAAATGCGCCAGGTTTATTCAATATCAGACATCTATCGCATTTTGAAAAGCGACCTGAGATATGCTTCCACCAACCTGACCCAACCGAATGATCACTGGTCCCCGCCGAGTCACACCAGCCCTTACATGCAGGAAATCAGCATCTGACATCAACGCTTACGTGCATGAAATCAGCATCTGACATCAACGCTTACATGCATGAGATCAGCATCTGACATCAATGCTACATGCGCGAGATCAGCACGCCATTCGTCACCAATTTTTACTCGCCAAAGACACACCTTTTTTAAGTCACGTGACTGACGTCGTTTGCACAACACCCCGACATGCTTGCTAATTTCACCAGGGCAGCGGCAAGCGAGGGCAGTACAGGGC